>NW_007116108.1:0-315 GCF_000164805.1 Carlito syrichta
GTGATTGGTGCCTTAATGAGGGACCCTCTTTAGTAATGAGTGCCCTAGAGGAAAGACCATCACTTGGGCACCTATCACAAAGGATGGCTAGTCACTAGAACATCCATTATGGATGAGGGGCATCCATCACAGAGGAGGACCAATAACTGTTGCACATATCAAACAATAATTCCAGTAACTAGGTTGTCCATCACAGAGGTGTTCCAGTCACTGTGGTACATATTATGCAGAAGGGTCATTAAAATGCACACCCATCATAGAAGAAGAGTAGTCACTGGGGCACAGATCACAAAGGAGATTTAGTCACTAAATCAA
>NW_007116109.1:0-315 GCF_000164805.1 Carlito syrichta
GGGGCGGCCCGTCCTCGGGACGCTTTCCGGTTCCCCTCCGTTTTATTCCGCCGCTCCTCGATAACTGCTAGTGTTCTGGTTTTTCCAAACTACGTTTGTCGTTGTGCCAGGGTGCCCTCGATTCTCGGGCCTCTTTGGGGACACTCACGTGGTCTTTTCCTTTCTGTCTGGCCCTCGCTGTGCGCAAAAGGCCTGAGGCCGGGAGGCCAGCTTGGGTCGGCGCCCTGGCAGCCGGGCGTGGGGAACCGGTCTCCGCCTCTCCGGCCTCGCCTCTCGGCGCCTTCGCGGCGTCCGCCACCCCGCGAGCTTCGCCCA
>NW_007116110.1:0-315 GCF_000164805.1 Carlito syrichta
GGCTCCGGCGATCCTTCCGCCTCAGCCTTCCGAGTAGCCGGAATTACAGGCATGCGCTCAGTATCACTCTTTGTATAAAATTTTCCATCCATTATTTGTAAATGTGGCATTAGTATTTGTGTATTTGAAGATAGAACTTTTGGCAGTAATCTTGTTAAATATCTGAAGACTCAATGTCTGTTTTACCTGTATGATGCTATAAGCACTGTAGTAAGTTTCCATGCATTAGTTCTTCATATGCTTTTTTTTTTGAGTTGGAGTCTCACTCTGTTGCCCAGACTGGAGTGCAGTGGCACGCTCCCAGCCATCGCAGCC
>NW_007116111.1:0-315 GCF_000164805.1 Carlito syrichta
AGCGGCATGAACATGAGCGGCATGGGCGGCCTGGGCTCGCTGGGGGACGTGAGCAAGAACATGGCCCCGCTGCCAAGCGCGCCGCGCCGGAAGCGCCGGGTGCTGTTCTCCCAGGCGCAGGTGTACGAGCTGGAGCGGCGCTTCAAGCAGCAGAAGTACCTGTCGGCGCCCGAGCGCGAGCACCTGGCCAGCATGATCCACCTGACGCCCACGCAGGTCAAGATCTGGTTCCAGAACCACCGCTACAAAATGAAGCGCCAGGCCAAGGACAAGGCGGCGCAGCAGCAGCTGCAACAGGACAGCGGCGGCGGCGGG
>NW_007116112.1:0-315 GCF_000164805.1 Carlito syrichta
AAAAAAAAAATAAGTGAACTGCTTATGGCCATATCACCCTCAATGCACCTGACCTTGTCTAAAAATAAGTGAACCAAATAGTAATTTTAAGCTTTCTTGTGCTACATTAAAAAGGCAAAAAGAAATAGGTGAAATTAATTTTAATTATATATATAATTTTTTAGAGTCAGGGTCTAGCTCTGTTGCCCAGGCTGGAGTGCAGTGGCACAATCACAGCTAACTGCAGCCTCCACCTCCTGAGCTCAGGCAGCACTTCTGTTTCAGCTTCCCAAGTAGCTGGGCCTACAAGGGTGTGCCACCATGCTTAGTTAATTT
>NW_007116113.1:0-315 GCF_000164805.1 Carlito syrichta
AACCCCTGGAGGCGGCAAGCGGAAGGCTTCGGGCAGATCGAGATTTGGGGCACAGAGACGCGGACGAGAACGCAAGCCGGTCAGGAGGCAGGGGCAAGGGTCCCGGACCCGGGCGTGGCTAGGCGAGCCCAGGAGAGCCAGACAGCAAGTCCTGCCGCCTCCGCCAATGGCAGCACCGGCGTGGGGGCAGGAGCCCATCCCTCTGCAAACCTCGGCCGCCTGTTCCGTCAGGTGGGGGCATAGTGCCGATCCTGCAGCCGGACTCGGCGGCTCAGCCCGTCATCCCCCGCCTTGGGAGGCCAAGGTGAGAGGGTG
>NW_007116114.1:0-315 GCF_000164805.1 Carlito syrichta
ACTCTGTCACCCAGACTGTAGTGCAGTGGCCGCTCCCAGCCACTGCAGCCTCGACCTGCTAGGCTCCAGCAATACTTATGCCTCAACCTTCCAAGTAGCTGGAACTACAGGCCTCTGCTACCATGCCTGGCTGATGTTTTATTTATTGTAACGATGAGGTCTTGCCAAGTTGCCCAGGCGGGTCTTGAACCCGCGGACTCCGACAATCCACTCACCTCAGTCTCCCAAGGCAAGGAATTACAGGCTGAGCCACTAAGCCTGGCTAATTTCTTGATATATTGCAGAGGCTAGATCTCACCAATTTGCCCAGACTGG
>NW_007116115.1:0-315 GCF_000164805.1 Carlito syrichta
CCCACCTTCCTGGAAGTCAAAGCCCAAGTCCTTCCTGCGGCCCACCAGGCCCTGTCCCATCCGTCCCCTCTCCGCTCTCCCTCCTCCCTCTTCTCCCTCCTCCCCCCATCCCAGCCCCTGGCGCTTAAAAAACAATGAAAGAACCCAGTAGAGACTCGAGGAGGGACTTCAACACATCTGGGGGCTGAGAGGAACCTCCAGGGCCCAGCCTGCCTGGACGCCCCCTGGCAGAGGGCTCACCTCCTAACCAAGGCCGCCTTGCTTCTTTTTTTTTTTGAGTTGGAGTCTCACTCGGTCACCCGGACTGGAGGGCAG
>NW_007116116.1:0-315 GCF_000164805.1 Carlito syrichta
AGCTAGGTATGGTGGTGCACACCTGTAGTCCTAGCTACTTGGGAGTCCCAGCTACTGAGGCAGGAGGACTGCTTGAGTTCAGAAGTTCAAGCTCACCACCATGATCGCACCACTGCACTCCAGCCTGGGCAAGAGAATAAGAACCTGACTCAAAGAAAATAAAAGGAACACAGAGCTTTAAAAATGGAGACCAAGGGCCCATTCAGACTAATTAAGTAAGTTGTGGGAAGGTGGGAGGTAGGTACCTCTGTTTTTTGTTTTGTTTTGTTTTTTGAGTTGGAGTCTCACTCTGTCACCCAGACTGGAGGGCAGTGG
>NW_007116117.1:0-315 GCF_000164805.1 Carlito syrichta
ACCAAGTTGTCCAGGCTGGTCTTGAATCCCTGAGCTCAGGCGATCCTCTTGCCTCAGTCTCCCAAAGTGCTGGGTTTACAGGCTTGGCCCACTGTGCCCGGCCAAAAATGTTTTTTTTCCTCTTTTTTCTAAAGAAGATGGCTGGGCGCAGTAGCTCATGTCTATAATCCCAGCACTTTGGGAGGTTGAGGGTTGCCTTAGCCCACAGGTTCGAGACCAGCCTGGACAACTTGGTGAGACCTCATCTCTACAATAAACCAAAAAATTAGCCAGGCATGGTGGTGCATGCCTGTAGTTCCAGCTACTTGGAAGGCT
>NW_007116118.1:0-315 GCF_000164805.1 Carlito syrichta
GAAGGCTGAAGCGGAAGGATCACCGGAGCCCAGCAGGTCGAGGCTGCGGTGGCTGGGAGCTGCCACTGCACTCCAGACTGGGTGAAAGAGTGAAACTCCAACTCAAAAAATAAAATGCATTCAAAAAGCAGCACAGCATAACAACTATTCATATGGCATTTGCATTGTATTTGCCATTATGAGTAATTTAGAGATGATTTAAACTGCACAGAAGGATGTGCTTAGGTTGTGTGCAAATTCTATGCCATGTGATACGAGGTTCTTGGGAGGCTGGGCAGCCTGGGAACACCTTTCTGAGGTTGGGGAGCCCCCACA
>NW_007116119.1:0-315 GCF_000164805.1 Carlito syrichta
GCGCCTACCTGTAGCACCAGCGGCTCGGGGTTGAAGGCCAGCGTCAGCAGCAGCTGCATGCGCTCCGAGTCCTTGAGGTTGCGGAGCAGGAAGCTGCCCGAGTCCTTGGTCTCGGCGTAGCGGCGCACCAGGCGGTCGAGCAGGCGCTGCGAGGGGCAGTGCACCAGGTCCGACCAGCCCTCCACCGCCTCGGGCGTGAGCAGGCGCACGTCGCCGTTGAGGCGCGCGAACTCGGTGCGGGGCATGGCCTGGAGCAGGTCGCAGCGGGGCCGGCCGGTGGCCCGCTTGCAGATGCTCTGGTCGAGCTGCGCCAGC
>NW_007116120.1:0-315 GCF_000164805.1 Carlito syrichta
CCAGGGACTGCCCGCCCTGGTCTGCGCAGAACGGCCAGGGGCCCCCGCCCGGCGGCGGAGGGCTCCAGCCCGCGACACCGGGGCTCCCTGGCCTCACCCCACCCTGCCTCGCAGCCAGCGAAGTTTGCGGCCCTTCCGGGAGCCTGAGGTCTGCACCCGCCCGGGGAGGGGGCAGCGCGGTCAATTCCGGTGGCCTGCCGGCCCTCCGGCGGCGGCTTCCGGTGACCCGAGGTCCCAGGTGGGGCCGCCCCAAGGGCAGGCGCAGCTCCCCACGGCTGGGCCCCTCGTGCGCCGAGGCCATCCTGCCGCCCGGCC
>NW_007116121.1:0-315 GCF_000164805.1 Carlito syrichta
CCCGAGGGCCCCGAACAGACGCCGCGCTGCGAGGCCCGCGGAAACCCGGAGCCCTCGGTGCACTGTGCGCGGCCCGACCGCGGGGCCGTGCTGGCGCTGGGCCTGCCGGGGCCGGTCACTCGCGCGCTCGCAGGCACCTACCGCTGCACGGCTGCCAACGACCAGGGCGAGGCTGTCAAGGACGTGACGCTGACCGTGGAGTGTCAGTGGCGGTTCGCAGGGTCTGGGGGTGGCGGCGGCCGAGGACGACGCACAGGGCGTGACGCGTGCCTGTGGGCGGGGCTGTGGGAAGGGAAGAGCCCGGCTGCCCGCCCG
>NW_007116122.1:0-315 GCF_000164805.1 Carlito syrichta
AGGCGGCGGGTCTAGCCAGGCTGGGGAGCCTGCCAGCGCACCCCAGGAACCCGCCCCATGCACACCCACAGGGCCCCGCCCCGTCCCCGCCCCCCGGCCCGTGGCCACGCAGAGGCTCACCACGCGCCCCATCCCGAGAAGCCGACTGCCTGGATGACTGTCAGGACAAACTGGGCTCCAAAGATGAAGAAGAATGCCATGAAGTTAAAGGAGCTGTCGGCTCTGCAGGGACAGAAGACAGGGCTGTCACTCGGGGCGGGCCCCGCCCAGCCGCGCAAGGAGGACGCAGGCCGAGGCGGCCGGCCGGGCCGTGAC
>NW_007116123.1:0-315 GCF_000164805.1 Carlito syrichta
CCTGGGCAACTTGGCGAGACCTCATCTCTACAATAAATAAAAAAAAAATTAGCCAGGCATTAGCACCTGCTAGGCTCAGGTGATCCTTCCGCCTCACCCTTCCAAGTAGCTGGAACTACAGGCGCACACTACCATGCCCGACTAGTTTTTTATTTATTGTAGAGACGAGGTCTCGCCAAGTTGCCCGGGTAGGTCTCAAACCTGTGGGCTCAGGCAATCCACTCACCTCATCCTCCTAAAGTGTTGGGATTACAGGCTGAGCCACCGAGCCCGGCCAAGATTTTTTTTAAAAAATTGAGATGGAGCCGGGCTCGA
>NW_007116124.1:0-314 GCF_000164805.1 Carlito syrichta
ATCGGAGTCTCACTCTGTCGCCCGGGCTGGAGGGCAGTGGCACACTCACGGCCACCGCAACCTTGACTGGCTGGGCTCAGGCGATCCTCCCACGGGCGCGCGCCACCACACCCAGCCAATGTTTTTGATGTGTTGCAGAGACGGGGGTCTCGCCATGGGGCCCCGGCTGATCTCGAACCCGTGGACTCGGGCAAGCCTCTCGTCTCTGCCTCCCAAAAGGCTGGCAGGACAGACCGGAGCCACCACGCCCAGCTGCGGCCGGGTTCTAGGGCCTGGGAGGCTGGGTTGAAATTCTTTCCATTGTCCTAAAGGAC
>NW_007116125.1:0-314 GCF_000164805.1 Carlito syrichta
CCAGCTGCCTAGCCAGCTGGATAGATTGTTATGCCAGGCAGTTAAGTCAGCTGGTTTGTCTCCTGGCTAGGAAGGTAGCTGGGTAATTAAGTCAGCTGGCTATCCGGCTGGCTAGCTAGTTAATTCAGTGATCAAAGTGAGCTGGCTAACCGGATGACTAACTAGGGGGCTAGCTAGTTAAGCCAGCCAGCTAGCTGGATAGCTATATAGTTGTCAGCTAGCTAAGTCAGCTTGTAAGGCAGCAGGATAGCTATATGCCTTTCAAGTTATGCTGGCTAGTTAGCAGGCTGGTCAGTTAGGTGGCCCATTAGGTA
>NW_007116126.1:0-314 GCF_000164805.1 Carlito syrichta
AAAAAAAAGATACTGGTGAGGCAAATGTGACCCCTTGAGCCCAGAACTGGAGGAGGTTTTCGCTCCCAAGGTCAAGCTTGCCTTCCTCTTTGCTGGCTCTGAGGTGTATATGGTGGAAGTGAACTAGAAGCCAGGCGGTGGGTTCAGAGGGTTGTCATCCAGAGAAGCACTAATAGGGGACTGTAGCAGGGTGGTGGTGGTGGCAGCCGGTGGGAAGGACCATTGTATCCCTATCACAGGGTAAGATCTGGCCACTGGGCCGGGCTCGGTGGCTCAGCCTGTAATCCCGCGCTTTGGGAGGCTGAGGTGAGTGG
>NW_007116127.1:0-314 GCF_000164805.1 Carlito syrichta
AACTTGGAGAGACCTCATCTCTACAATAAATCAAAAAATTAGCCGGGCATGGTAGCGCGCGCCTGTAGTTCCAGCTACTCGGAAGGCTGAGGTGGGAGGATCGCCTGTGCCCAGCAGGGCGAGGCTGCGGTGGCTGGGAGTGTGCCACTGCACTCCAGTCTGCGTGACAGAGTGAGACTGCAAACAACAACAAAAAACTATATTCCTATAGATAAATCTCTTGGTTCCTTTCATTTTTCTCTCTATAAAAAGCTCCGCAAGCCGGGCTCGGTGGCTCAGCCTGTAGTCCCGCGCCTTTGGGAGGCTGAGGTGAG
>NW_007116128.1:0-314 GCF_000164805.1 Carlito syrichta
CCTTCTGCCGGGGCGTTCGGGCGACAGACCGGCCGCCCAGGCCGACAGCAATCTGCAGGCCGGGCAGCCTGGCCTCTGCAGTGGACACAGCCCAGAGCCACGGAGGGAGGGAGGGGGGTCTGGGGCCCAGAACGACAGTGCTGGTGATGAACCCGTGCCCAAGGGACGCCGAGGCAGCACGGTCCTCGCCAGGGAAGGGCATGCTAGCGGTCTGCCCGGGCCCGGCCCGGTCCGGCAGCGACACCGCAGAGACCAAGCGCCCAGGCCGTGGGGCTGGATGCCCGCTCAGTGCGTCTCAGTGTCCTCCCTGCCCC
>NW_007116129.1:0-314 GCF_000164805.1 Carlito syrichta
CCCGCTCCCTGGGGCTGCAGTGCGCGTCCTTCCCGCCCGCCCAGGGGCTTCCCTCCACAACCCACAGAAGGAGCTCCCGGAGTCCAGGAGGGCCCCGCCGGGGCTCACCGGAACTTGTGCTGGATTCTCTGCAGCTCGCTGTAAGGCAGGCCCAGGCGCAGGGCCACGGCTGACCAGTCTGGGCCCAGGCGCCCGGCCACGTTCAGCAGATTGCTCTGTGTCAGGAAGCCGGTCTCGGCGTCACCCAGGTTGAGCGGTGCCAGGGAGAGGCCGGCCTCTTGCCCCGGCCCCCGGGCCGCCCGCCGTCTCTGTAG
>NW_007116130.1:0-314 GCF_000164805.1 Carlito syrichta
CCACTCACCTCAGCCTCCAAAGGCGCGGGATTACAGGCTGAGCCACCGAGCCCGGCTTGCAAATATTTTTAATGATTGGCTCCTCAAAAGATAGCTGGATTCTTCACACTTGATCATAGCCAAAAGGCTGAGAGCTATGGATTCTCATATTTATTTTATTTCTTCATTCAACTAGTTATGATATGTGTTCTGCTTGAAGGATATGAAGAAAATGAAGTCTCATCTAGATATATAGTTGGAAAAAGAAAGAGTATTTTATTTATTTTTTATTTTTTATTTTTTGAGTTGGAGTCTCACTCTGTTGCCCAGACTGG
>NW_007116131.1:0-314 GCF_000164805.1 Carlito syrichta
GAGGCGGAAGGATCGCCAGAGCCCAGCAGGTCGAGGCTGTGGTGGCCGGGAGCGGCCACCGCACTCCAGTCTGGGCGACGGAGTGAGACTCCAACTCGAAAAAAAAAAAAAAAGAAAGGAAAACAATCCCACAAAGATACACACACACACTTGACCCCACACAGGACCAAGAGGGTCACGGTCACGGTCTTCCGCCTCCACATCGGTCTCACGGGAAGGTCTCGGGGGCGGCCATTGGCCTGGAGCCAGCGTCTCCCATGACACCCACACCTTCTGGAACCCTCTCCAGCAGGACCCGCCCAGGGCTGTTTCAC
>NW_007116132.1:0-314 GCF_000164805.1 Carlito syrichta
AAAAAAAAAAAAAAAAAAGAATTTTTAAAAATTTTATGTACAAGGAGCTAGCATGCTTTCACTGAGTAGGTGCCTTGGATAATCTGAGGATCCCTTAGTTCAACTTAATGAAACCTATGTCCTTTGCATACTGGTGGAAACACCGGCGGCACATATTCAGGTCACATTTCTAGATCAAACCAAGCCAGTTTGAGCAGACACAAGAGCAAGAACCCTGGCAGAATTTCTGCAGGTGGCTTCAGTAGAGCTGCTGGTGGCTCATCTTGCTCTCAGGTGCACAATGAGGCAAAAGGCTTTTTTTTTTTTTTTTTTTA
>NW_007116133.1:0-314 GCF_000164805.1 Carlito syrichta
GCCGGGTGGGGCGGCGGCGCGCTGGAGCGCCGGGGAGCCAGGGCGCTGGCGAGCGCTCTGCTGGGAAGAGCGCGCCGTCGGGCTTACTGGAAACGCGCCGGATCAGGTTCCAGATCAATGAAATCTGGGTCCACACGTTTACGTTATTGTTGCCAGCATTAATGCTCTTTTAATCTTCTAAACATTATCAGCATCGATCTCCCTCCATATACACATTTGTTTGAGAAAGTGACATAACCACACGGTGGAAAGCCTGGAATAAAAATAAATGCCCAGCCTCTCGCGTCGAGGGCGCGGGCGGCCGGGGCTGCCGC
>NW_007116134.1:0-314 GCF_000164805.1 Carlito syrichta
CACTCACCTCAGCCTCCCAAAGGCATGGGATTACAGGCTGAGCCACCGAGCCCGGCCAGACCCCCCTTTCTAAAATAAAAATAAAATGTACCAGTTAATGATGAGTCACCTGAGGATCTTTTAGAAATGTAGCTTCCTATTAGTCAGGTGTGTCCAATGCTTGACGTTCTTCAAGAATGTCAGTTAGAGCCGGGCTCGGTGGCTCAGCCTGTAATCCCGAGCCTTTGGGAGGCTGAGGTGAGTGGATTGCCTGAGAGCCCGCGGGTTCGAGACCCGCCTGGGCAGGCAAGACCTCATCTCTACAATAAATCAAA
>NW_007116135.1:0-314 GCF_000164805.1 Carlito syrichta
CCCGCCCACGGGCCCTGCCGAGAGGCCGGGGGTGGAGGCCCAGGAGAGTTGACACAGAGCCTCTGGTGCCCACACGGATGCCAGGGAGGCCCCGGGCCCCTCTAAGCTCCTCCGGCCTGGGGCTGGCCCGGGCACCCTTGCTGCCCACCAGCCCGGGCAGGTGTGGGCCGCCCTTTCCACTCGCGGCCGGCACCCCGGCCCATAAATCAGCCGCCGGGCTCTCCGCGCCGGCTCGCGGGCGTGATGGATGGGCGCCGGGCCCGCCGGCTGCTGCGAAATCACTCAGCGGCCAGACGAGCCCTAAATCTGACGCA
>NW_007116136.1:0-314 GCF_000164805.1 Carlito syrichta
AAAAAAAAAATGCACATTTGGCCGGGTGCAGTGGCTCACGCCTACAATTCCAGCACTTTGGGAAGCCAAGGTGAGAGGACTGCCTGAGCCCACAGGTTCGAGATCAGCACAGGCAACTTGGCAAGACCTTGTCTCTATAATATATTAAAAAATTAGCCAGGTGCAACCTGTAGTTACAGTTACTTGGAAGGCTGAGGCAAAAGGATCACCTGACCTGAGCCCAGCAGGTTGACACTGGGGTGGCTGTGAGTGTGCCACTGCTCTCCAGCCTGGGTGATGCAGTGAGACTCCAACTTAAAAAAAAAAAAAAAAAA
>NW_007116137.1:0-314 GCF_000164805.1 Carlito syrichta
CCCCAGGGGGGTGGCCGGCCTCCGGAGGCCCCGGGGCTCGCCCAAAGCCTCGCGCGCACGGGGCAGAGGCAGACGGTGCCAGCCGGGCGCCGCCGACACCCGAGAGCCCCAAGACCGGACGTCCTGTGCCCGTTCAGCTTCCCAGGCGGCAAGTGCGACCCCACCGACCAGGACGTGGTGCACACCGCCCTGCGGGAGACCCGGGAGGAGCTGGGCCTGGAGGTGCCCGAGGCGCACGTGTGGGGCCTGCTGCGGCCTGTGTTTGACCAGGTGAGCCGCCGGCCTCAGCCGCACCACCGCTTTCACTCCCCGTG
>NW_007116137.1:334-3307 GCF_000164805.1 Carlito syrichta
CGGGTCTCGAACCCGTGGGCTCAGGCCATCCACTCACCTCAGCCTCCCAAAGCGCGGGATGACAGGCTGAGCCACCGAGCCTGGCTGGGGAGGGTGTTCTAAGCAAGGAAAGGCCCAGAGGCATGAAGGGGGCGAGCACTTGGGGGGGGGGCTTGAGTCAGTCAGCATCAAGGATGGGGTGGATGGATGTGGCTGAGAATCCCAAGGTCTGTGGGTGGAAGGCCGGGTTTCCTCTCGGACTCCCCTCCCAGCCCCCAAGTCCCCTGGAGGCATGCCTCCCCTGACCGCCTGCCCCCTCCCCAGCAAAAGGCCTCCGTGGTGCCTGTGCTTGCTGGCGTGGGCCCCCTGGATCCCCAGAGCCTGAGGCCCAACCCTGAGGAGGTGAGTCGGGGGTGGGGCCCCGGGCTGTCCCAGGGGGAGAGGCTGCCGAGGCCCGTCCTCTGTCACCCTCTCTGCCTCCTGCCCGCAGGTGGACGAGGTGTTTGTGCTGCCGCTGGCCCACCTGTTACAGACGCAGAATCAGGGTTATACCCACTTCTGCCAGGGTGGCCGCTACCGCTATACACTCCCCGTCTTCCTGCATGGGCCACACCGGGTCTGGGGGCTCACGGCTGCCATCACTGAGTTCACCCTGATGCTGCTGGCACCTGACACCTACCAGCCCCGCCTGGTCATCCCCAAGCTGCACAGGGGCTGAGGGTCTGGCCCCAGGCAGCCCCGGCCTTCCCCCTGCCCGGCCAGCTCCGCCCTGGGATTGAATAAAGAGACTGTGACAATTCGGGACTCCCGCATCTGCTGTACTGAGGGCCTGGCCGGGGCTGGACCCCTCCAGCCACAGTGTTCTCCAGAGCAGAGGACACTTCCTGTGTAACAGGTGCTTGGCGTTGACTCAATTCGCCCTCACAACAGCCACGTGTGGGGCCAGCGCTGTCCCTGGCTGGTGAGACCAGGGTTCAAGGAGGAGTGACATCATGCCCAGAGTCACCGCAGGCTGAGATCTGAACCGGGCCTCTCTGATGCCAGAGCCCAAACTCCGCCCAGGCTGGAGTGCAGGGACCCAATCAGACTCACCAGTTTCAACTTCCTGGGCTCAGATGATCCTTCCTCCTCAGCCTCACACTGGCTAACTTTTTGATTTTTTTGTAGAGATGAGATCTTTCTATGTTGCCCAGACTAGTCTCGAACTTCTGGACTCAAGCAGTCCTCCCACCTTGGCCTCCCAAAGAGCTGGGATTATAGGCGTGAGCCACTGCACCTGGACTGAGCCCAAACGCTTGGCCACAGTGTCGTCCGTGCCTCAGCCTGCACCTCCCATTCTCTCTGCTGTGTCTGGCAGACCCAGTGCTGAGCTCCAGGAGTCAGAAAGGAGCAAGGTGACCCGCCCCCCTGGGAGTCACTGCAGAGCTCCAACATGCTGGGCCCCTGCTGTGTGCCGGCTGCCGTTGTGGGGGTCACAGCTGTGGGCCAGCCAGGTGCTCCCCTGTCCTCCAGAAGTGGGTGCTCAGCCTGGGGGAACCTTAGACCAGGTCACACACGTAACAGTGTGAACGTTCATTCATTCATCACAGATGATGGCGGAATTATTCACCCATTATACAGGCCAGGGTCTGTAAGAGTTGACGGAGCGGGCGGGACAGGAACACTTCTTGAACAGTATCAGCCAGACTCCACCCCCTAGCTGACTTTGCCTGAAGAAGGGCCGTGACCACAAACTCCAGAGATTACTGGCTTCAGGCATGGCTGGATTCAGGGGTTCAGGGCTCCTCCATTTCTTGGTGTGCTTTCCGCCGTGCTGGCCTCGCTCCCAGGGGTTGCCTGTAGTCCAGAGGCGTGAGAGGTGGGGAGATGGCACCCACATCCCACTCACAGAAAACAGCTGCTCTTTCTGGACTTGACCCAGAATTTCACTGACCCGAGCCTGACACGTGACCTGCTGGATGTACATACATTGAGAGTAGACAAGCAGTGACCCTCAAAGAACAACTGGGGGCTCACACCATATACAAAAATCAACTCAAAATGGGTTATAAGACCTGAAAAGGGCCAGGTACAGTGGCTCATGCCTATAATCCCAGCACTTTGGAAAGCCAAGGCAGGAGTATTGCCTGAGCCAAGGAGTTCAAGAGCAGCCTGGGCAACATAGCAAGATCTCTACAAAAAAATATCTGGGCATGGTGGCGTGCACCTGTAGTCTCAGCGACTCACGAGGCTGAGGTGAGAGGATTACCTGAGCCCAGGAATTTGAGGCTGCAGTGAGCCATGATCATGCTACTGCCCTCCAGCCTGGGCGACAGGGTGAGATTTCAACTCAGACAAATAAAGTAACTTAAAAAGTAGATTCAGGCCGGGCACAATGGCTCAAGCCTGTACTCCCAGCACTCTGAGAGGCCGAGGCAAGGAGATTGCCTGAACCCAGGGGCTCGAGACCAGCTTGGGCAACGTGGTAAGACCTCGTCTCTACAATAAATCAAGAAAAATTACCCAGGCATGGTGGCACGCACCTGTAGTTCCAGATACTTGGAAGGCTGAGGTGGAAAGATTGCCGGAGCCCAGCAGATCGAGGCTGCGGTGGCCGGGAGCGTGCCACTGCACCCCAGCCTGGGTGAAGGAGTGACACTCTGACTCAAAAAAAAAAAAAAAATGGATTCGAAATGTTCTACCACATAAAAAATGAGAAGCAGAGTCGGGATGAGAGTGTGATTCGGCCTGACTTCATCTTTCTACAACGGACAGAACTGTATCCTGTAAGTATCTATGGTTATCTGTCAATAAAAATAAAAGAGCACCTGGGGAGAATGGAGGGAGGAAATATTGGGTGGTTGGAACCAGCCCAGCTCCCTGCAGGGGTGACCTAGAATCTAAGGGGACCAGGGGTGCCCGGGCCCAAGGGTGGGAAGGCTCGGCCGGCAGCAGGCGCGGTGCTGGGGTGTTAGGAAACCAAGAAGAGCCGTGAGGGTAAGGGAAGGGGTCTCC
>NW_007116137.1:3738-6453 GCF_000164805.1 Carlito syrichta
GCTGTGGGCTTCCCCCAGCCCCGCGGGTCTCTCTTGCTCACACACGTCACGGCACTGCCGCTCCGAGCTCACACCCAGCGCTGGCAGCCGCGACCCGACCCGACGGGAAAGCAGCTCCCCGGGCGGTAAGCAGCCCGGCTGGGCGGACTCGTGGCACACCGGGCCCCCCCACACTGCCAGGCCCCTGAGCCCTGCCCCGACCCCCTCCCCGGTGCTCTGTCCCCAGGTTTCACGTCCGGGCCCCCATGGCAGGCACGGCGGCAGCGGGGCAGTGGCGGACCCCGCGGGTGAACATGCAGGAGCACATGGCCATCGACTGAGTCCAGGACCCATCCGGCCCATCCGCCTCATTTCCGGCTACTTCCCGTGCTTCTCCCCCTTTGCCGAGCCCACCCTGAGCCCTCTGAACCCGGCGCCCTGCCACGGCGCCCACCGTCCGCTCTGCACCCCAGGTGCCGCCGGACCCGGGGCCAGAGGGAGACTCCTCCGACGACAGCAGTGAGTAGCGGTGGGGATGGGGGACACCCCGAGCTCAGCCCAGCGGGATGACCCTGGGGTGTCCCAGGCATCCGACCATAGGGGACGGGGCAGGAGGCACGTGCAGGCAGGGGCAGGTGGAGCTGAGCTGGGGTGGCCCTCCCTGTCCCGGCCCCTAGCTGCCCTGGGCACCCTGGAGTTCACGCTTCTCTTCGATGCGGACAGCAGCGCCCTGCACTGCACAGCTCACCGTGCCAAGGTGAGGATGGGGCGGGGTGCTGAGACGGGGCTGGGCTGGGCCTGGCCCACATCCAGTGTCTGTTCCCAGGGCCTCAAGCTGATGGCCTCGGGCTCTGTGAACACCTATGTCAAGGCCAACCTGCTACCAGGGGCCAGCAAGGTGAGGACCAGCCCCATGCCAGGCCCGGGCACCCACCTGGCCCCCTGGCTCGGGGGTCACGGGACAGATGGGGGTCCTATCAGGGAGGCATGGCAGGGAAGCAGGCCGGGCTCTAGGCCCGAGGAGGCCTGACTCACCTTGCCTGGCCCCCAGGCCAGCCAGCTTCGGACACGTACCGTTTGGGGCACACGGGGACCGGTCTGGGAGGAGACACTCACCTATCAGGGCTTCACCCGCCAGGACGCGGCACGCAAGACCCTGCGGTGAGCACCTGCGGTGCCACCAAGGGCCAGGGCAGGGGGATGGGCTGGCCTGGCCTGGCCGGGGTCTGACCTTGGCGGCCACCAGGCTGTGCGTGTGCGAGGACCCACGGCTGCGGTGACGGCGGCGGGCACCCCCCCTGGGGGAGCTGCGGGTGCCTCTGAGGAAGCTGGTGCCCAGCCGAGCCCGGAGCTTTGATGTCTGTCTGGAGAAGTGGAGGCTGGTGAGTGGGCCTGCAGGGCCAGGGACCTTGGGCGGGGGAGCCAGAGGGGGGGACAGGGAGGGTGACCAGGCTCTCCGCTGTTTCAGACCAAGAGGCCCAAGAGTCTGGACACGGCCCGCGGCATGTCCCTGTATGAGAAGGTGGGTAGGACTGCTGGTCGGAGCGGGCGTGGGGCTGGCAGGCAGGGCATGGCTGGTTGGTGGGTCCAGACCCAGATGGGCTTGGGGGAACTTGAGGCCACCACTCTCATGGGCTCACAGCCCCCCCAGGGAAGTTAGGCCCCCAGTGACTGGACAGATTGAGGGTAACTGCCTTGCCAGGGCACCCAGCAGAGCTGTGGGCACGGGGCATGCAAGCAAAGTCCCCAGGGACACGGCCAGACAGATCCAGGCCACTTTGAGGAGAGACTGAAACTGGTGGCATTTGTCCACCGAGGGGTGGGCGAGGCTGAAGAGAAAACAGATGGAGCGGGCTCTCTCGCTGTGAGGTCGGCCCCTGGGGTCAGGGTGGGCGCCGCTCCTGGGACGGTCCTAGACAGCCAGGGGGACTGCGGGCCTTTTTTGACCCCTTGAGAAACCAGACCTGGCCAGTCGTGTGGCCCCAAGTCAGGGGCCCCTCCAGGGGAGGTTGGGTCCCCGCCGGCCCCCCACACACAAAGGGCCAGACGCTCTGCCCCCTGGTGGAGCCCCGAGCCGCTGCAGTGCCGATTAGCTGAGTGGAGGTGGGTGAGACCCCACCCAGGGGGTGCAGACAGGCCCTTCGCCCAGAGAATACCCGCCTCTTGCCCCAGACCCCGCGTGGTGGGGCTCAACTGTGGGCAAGGGGGCTGGGCCTTCTGCCAACTGCAGCGGGAGGGACGCACATTCGGGACCTCTCCCCTGGTGTCTGCATCCTCCAGGGCCTGTCTGGGGGCCCTAGGGGCCGGGGGTGGCGAAGGCAGAAGGATCTGGGCCCAGGGCGCTGAGGGGTGAGGAGGGCGGGCTCTGCAGGCGAGGTCTGCCCACACTGGGGAGAGAAGACCCCCAGAACCACTTCGACGGGGGCTCGGCCACAGCCGCTGGCTGTGATGTCTGACGGGCAGCCACTGGGGAAGCTCCTGGCAAGCCGAGGGCCATCGGTTCCCTTCCCT
Source organism: Carlito syrichta (assembly GCF_000164805.1). NCBI lineage: Eukaryota > Metazoa > Chordata > Mammalia > Primates > Tarsiidae > Carlito > Carlito syrichta. The sequence goes on from NW_007116137.1 coordinate 6,229, forward strand.
CCCGGACAGACCTGCCGAACGGGCCAGACACATGGTCAGCAAGCCTCTCCTCTGGCCAGGCCCCGGAGGGCCCAGCTGACCCTTGAGGTCCCTTCCAGGGCACGCCCGTGGCTGTATGGGGAAGTCAAGTCATAGTTAACTGGCTGGCCTCGGTTTCTCTGCGGCTGGGTGGGGCTTCCCCGGTGGGGCGGCTTCACCCTGGTGGGGCGGCTTGGGCCGGGTGCG
>NW_007116138.1:0-314 GCF_000164805.1 Carlito syrichta
CTCAGGCAATCCACTCACCTCAGCCTCCCAAAGGCGCGGAATTACAGGCTGAGCCACAGAATGTGGATATCTTGAAGGGGGTGTGTTATTGTGCCTACCACACCCATCAAGCCCTCAATTTTCCCTTCCCAGAGGAGAGCTAGGAACATTTAAAAAAATAATTCAAGCCAGGCTCGGTGGCTCAGCCTGTAATTCTGTGCCTTGGAAGGTTGAGGTGAGTGGATTGCCTGAGCCCGTGGGTTCGAGACCTGCCCGGGCAACTTGGCGAGACCTTATCTCTACAATAAATCAAAAAATTAGCCGGGCATGGTAGC
>NW_007116139.1:0-314 GCF_000164805.1 Carlito syrichta
AAAAATAATAAGTGCAGCACAGTTGGCCAGCACCTTGGATACCTGGTGAGAGGGAGGCCCCAGAGTCTGGGGACACCATGGCTGGAGACTGAGAGATCAGGCAACCTGGGTGTGGGGATGAGAGGCCTCCCCATGCTGTGACTCTGACTCAGTCTCCAGCCCAGATGGAGGAGCTGGGTAGAGTGAGCCCACTGTGCCTCAGGACACATCAGGTCCCGGTCTGAGACCCAGCTCGGACCTCACTCCTCTGGGGAAAAGAACCCCTAGATGTGGCCCAAGGCCATGGGAGGTGGCTGGGTCCAACCTTGAGGGCT
>NW_007116140.1:0-314 GCF_000164805.1 Carlito syrichta
AAAAATAAATAAATAAATAAATAAATAAATGTGCACATCTCTGCTGGGGGCTCAAGTAATTTCCCCGAGGAAAATGACCCTTATCTGTACCCATAAATAATTCCAATGCGCAGAGCAGCATGTCTCGGGGAGGAACGTGGCTCCAGGAAGGGAAACTGATAAGCGGGAGAGAGTTCATTTTTATTGTGAACTCCCGTGTGCAGAGGAGTGTAAGGGGTGTAAGGAGTGTACCTGTGGGGGTGAGGAAGGAAGCTGAGCAAGAAGGGGAGGGGCTGCGGGAGGGTGGGGGCCTGGTGTGTGCGGGGGAGGGGCGC
>NW_007116141.1:0-314 GCF_000164805.1 Carlito syrichta
AGGCTGGAGGGAGAGACCCAGGGAGGCTGGAGGGAAGAGGCCCGGGGAGGCTGGAGGGGAGAGGTCAGGGGAGGCTGGAGGGGATGTGTACTTTCTCCTGCAGGGCTCGGGGCCCTGGCGGAGCTCGGGCTTTTATTCCTAGTGTGACATGATGACATTGGAAGGTTTTGAACAACATGGTGATAGGATCTGACTCCCCTGCAGTAGTATCCCGCTACTGCCAATCCCTTTCTTATCATATTATGGTAAAGACTCTGGCCGAGCCGGGCTCGGTGGCTCAGCCTGTAATCCCGCGCCTTTGGGAGGCTGAGGTG
>NW_007116142.1:0-314 GCF_000164805.1 Carlito syrichta
CTCCTGCCAGGAAGTGTCCCGGGGGACCAGGCTCTGCTTCGGATTCTGACTGAACTGATTAGACCAGAATCCTGGGCTCCTGCCCTGTAAACTCAAGGTGGAGACTCTATGGGGAGACTGATGTGCCTGGGAGGCTGAAGTACCCCAGGGACCCTCCTCAGGGCCGCGGGGAGGGTGTGGCTGGGAAGACAAGGTGAAAATGGATGTGGATGGTCCAGGTGTCCTGTAACTGGAATTGTGTGTCCAGGGAAGATCACGGAGGGGCTTCCTTGGTCCACATGACCTGCAGCAGATTTCCTGGCCATATCTGTCTC
>NW_007116143.1:0-314 GCF_000164805.1 Carlito syrichta
CCTTCCAGGTAGCTGGAACCACAGGCATGTACTACCATGCCCAGCTAATTTTTTTTTTAATTTATTGTAGAGACAAGGTCTTGCCAAGTTGCCCAGGCTGGTCACAAACCCCTGGACTCAGGCAATCTGCTTGCCTCTGCCTCCCAAAGTGCTAGGATTACAGGTGTGAGCCATTGTACACAGCTTTATGATAGTTTTGAGTTGTTTCATTGGATATTAAGAATGCCCTTCAGCCGGGCTCAGTGGCTCAGCCTGTAATCCTGTGCTTTGGGAGGCTGAGGTGAGTGGATTGCCTGAGCCCACAGGTTCAAGAC
>NW_007116144.1:0-314 GCF_000164805.1 Carlito syrichta
CTGGTGTGGGTTCCAGGCTCCCCTGGGCAAGGGATGGAGGTTCTGAGCTCCCCTGAACACAGGTATGGGGATTCTGGGCTTCCCTGGACCGACTGTGGGGCTCCGGGCCCCCTGGACACTGGTGGGGGTGGGCTTCAGCCGTCTTCAGGCCACAGAGGGCAGCGTGAGCCTCCGATTCCGGCAAGCCCGTTTCTCTTCCGCTTTCTCGTCCATTTGCTGACTCGGAGCCGAAGCTCCGCGGGCGAAGTAGAAGCCGCCACCACCCCCCTCCGTCTCTGTAGCCCCCCAGCTCTGGGCGCGGCCTCCGCCCCCGC
>NW_007116145.1:0-314 GCF_000164805.1 Carlito syrichta
ACAGAAACAAAGAACTGAGTATCACATGTTCTCACTCATAAGTGGACCTTGATCAATTATTGTGATACTGTAAGAGAATGATTGGCAGTAGTGGGAAACTGCTGAGAGCAGGGCAGAGAAGTCGGATTGGCAGTAGTGGGAATCTGCCTGGGGAAGGGGGAACACACCTCATGAACAAGGGTACCGCATAATGAACATGTGTATGTCTAACCCTGAATTGTATCCCAGATCTTTAAAATAAAAAAAATTAAAAGGGGGGAAAAAAAAGAAGCAAATGGAAGATGCTCATTAAAAAAAAAAAAAAAAAAAAAAAA
>NW_007116146.1:0-314 GCF_000164805.1 Carlito syrichta
AACTTGGTGAGACCTCGTCTCTATAATAAAGTTAAAAAAAAAAAAAATAGCCAGGCGTGGTCGCACACGTCTGTAGTTCCGACTATTTGGAAGGCTGAGGCGGAAGGGTCACCCAGAAGGTCAAGTCGACGCTGGAGTGGCCGTGAGCGGGCGTGTCACTGCACTCCAGCCTGGGCAAAGGAGTGAGACTTCAACTAAAAAAAAAAAATAGAGAAGAGACTCAGACATATGGGCGGACAGCCCCGTGTCGACGGGGGCAGAGGTAGCGGTGATGCAGTCGCGGCCGAGGGGCACCGAGGACGACCAGCCACCCC
>NW_007116147.1:0-314 GCF_000164805.1 Carlito syrichta
AAGACAGCTAGCTAGTCAGCTGACTTATTAAGGTGAGTTAACTATCTAGCCAGCTGGCAAAACAGCTGACATAACAAGATTGCTACCTAGCTAGCAAGTTGACTAGTCATCTGACTTACTAGCTGACTTAATGAAGTCGATAGCTGGCTAGCCAGCAGACTTAAATAGTAAGCTACGTAGCTAGACAGCTGGATAGCCAGCTGACTTAACTAGCTGACATAGCTAGAGGACTGATGGCTAGCTAGCTGAATTAGCCAGTTACCTACCTACATAGCGTACTGGCTAGTCAACTGACTTAACTACCTAACTACCTA
>NW_007116148.1:0-314 GCF_000164805.1 Carlito syrichta
AGCCGAGGGCCGGCTCCGGCTGGGCTCCCGCTTCTGCCCACCCGGGCGCCCGGGAGGGACGCTGGAAGCCATCCCGGCGCCGGATGCGCCCGCTCGTCCTTCGCGCTGTCCCTCTTTAAAGCTGTAGTGCTTGGGCCGGGCAGTGGCTCCCGCCCGCGTCCCAGCACTTCGGGAGGCCGAGGTGAGAGCACTGCCTGAGCCCACGGGTTCAAGACCGGGCTGGGCAACTTGGCGACACCTGTCTCTACAGCGCGTCAAAAAATGAGCTGGGTGCGGTGGCGCGGGCTTCTAGTTCCAGCCACTTGGAAGGCGGA
>NW_007116149.1:0-314 GCF_000164805.1 Carlito syrichta
AGTCTGGGCAACAGAGTGAGACTCCAACTCAAAAAAAAAAAAAAAAAAGAATCTGGCTCTGCTCTTTAACTTGTGCTTGAAATAATGTTAGCCTGGAATTGAAAACGTCCCCAAATATGGAACATGAAAACGAAGTTTCCAGACAGAGCTAAGGGATTGAAAAACACTAAGTCCTGGTAACACTATCATTTTAGCTCCCAAATCAAACCATCCTATCTTACAACATTTCAGCGACATGATTCAGTAAGCTTTCCGTTTTTTTTTTTAATAATTAATCAGTATTTTTATTATAGTTTTGTGGGGTACAGTTAAGG
>NW_007116150.1:0-314 GCF_000164805.1 Carlito syrichta
TCAAGGCTGCGGTGGCCGTGAGCATGCCACTGCCCTCCAGCCTGGGTGACAGCAAGATTCTGACTCAAAAAGAAAAAGTGATCAGTATCATTTGTCTTTATTAGGGAAATATAAATTAAAACCACAGTGAGGCCGGGTGCAGTGGCTCACGCCTATAATCCCAGCACTTTGGGAGAGCAAGATGAGAGAATTGCCTGAGCCCATGGGTTCAAGACCAACCTGGGCAGCTTGGTGAGACCTCATCTCTAATAAAACATTAGCTGGGCATGGTGGCACGTGCCTGTTGTTGCAGCTACTTGGAAGGCTAAGGCAGA
>NW_007116151.1:0-314 GCF_000164805.1 Carlito syrichta
CCTCAGCCTCCCAAAGGCGCGGGATTCAAAGTCTCCTTTTAAACCCAGTCAAAATCTTGTTTCAGGCTCCGGCTACTCTAAATCCAGCCACCCTGCTACCCAACCCGGATGGGGAAGGCCCCTGCACGACTGCCAGGGCATCCTGGCGCAAGTCCACAGAATATGGGAAGACCTCCGGGACAGGCCCCTAACCAACGCCGAAGAAACCTGGTACACAGATGGCAGCAGCTTTGTGCAGGGCGGAACCAGGTATACTGGGGCAGCAGTGACTACAGAGACTGAGACCTTATGGGCAGCACCACTTGCGGCCGGAA
>NW_007116152.1:0-314 GCF_000164805.1 Carlito syrichta
AAAAAAAAAAAAAAAAAATCAAAGAATTATCTGAGCGTGGTGGCACGCACCTATAGTCCTAGCTACATGGGAGGCTGAAGCAGGAGGATCGCTGGAACCCAGGAGGTCGAGGCTGCAGTGAGCCGTGAGTATGCCACTGCACTCCACTCTGGGCAACAGAGTGAGACCCCGACTCAAAAAAAGAAAAAAAAAAAAGTACTTGGCCAGGCTCATTGGCTCAACCTGTAATCCCAGCACTTTGGGGAGGCCAAGGTGATTGCCTGAGCCCGCAGGTTCGAGACCCACCTGGGCAACTTGGCAAGACCTCGTCTCTA
>NW_007116153.1:0-314 GCF_000164805.1 Carlito syrichta
GGCGGCGGCGCGGGCGGCTCCAGCAGCGACTTCTCCCCCTTCTTCACACGCCTGGCTTAAGGGCATCTTTCCCCGGCGAGGAGGGAGGCGGCCGCCGCGCAGGAGGAGGGGTCGGTGCCGCCGGCGCGGAGACCCGAGGCTGCCGCAGCCCGGCGCCCAACCACTCCCTTCCTCTCGCTCCCGGGCCTCCCCCGCCTTCCCTGTCCTCTCGCGCTCGCGCCCTGGGCTCCGCGAGGCTGCTCCAGTCCCACCGCACGCAGGCGGAGGCTCGCGGACGCGTCCGGATCCAATATGGCGGCCCGGGCCCCCTCCCC
>NW_007116154.1:0-314 GCF_000164805.1 Carlito syrichta
GAGCAGGATTGGCAGTAGTGGGAAACTGCCTGGGGAAGGAGGGGCACACCTCATCAACAAGGGTTCCTGCAAAATGAATATTTGTTTATACCTAACCCTGAATTGTACCTCACAATTTTAAAATAAGAAAAAAATAAAAAAAACAATGTAGAGATGGAGGCCCTCTATGTTCTCTAGACAGGTCTCAAACTCCTGGTCTCAAAACTATCCTCTCACCTCAGCCTCCCAAATTCCTGGGATTACAGACACGAGACACTTAACCCACTCCCCCAATTTTTTTTTTTTTTTTTTGAGTTGGAGTCTCACTCTGTCGC
>NW_007116155.1:0-314 GCF_000164805.1 Carlito syrichta
GCTGGGCTCCGGCGATCCTTCTGCCTCAGCCTTCCAAGTAGCCGGATACAGGCATGCACTACCACGCCCAGCGGATATTTTGATTTATTGTAGAGATGAGGTCTCACTGCCCAGGCAGGTCTCGGACCTGCAGTCTCAGGCAATCTACTCACCTCAGCCTCCCACAGGTGCGGGATTATAGGCTGAGCCACCGAGACCAGCTTGAGACAAAATTAAATAGAATGTCTAGTCACTGTGCCACCCATTAAGGAAGCACACATGCGAGCCATTCCCAGCACATGCACTATAAAGAAGGGCTAGTCACTGATTATCCC
>NW_007116156.1:0-314 GCF_000164805.1 Carlito syrichta
AAGAGATGGGGTCTTAGCTGGGCGCAGTGGCTCACACCTGTAATCCCAGAACTTTGGGAGGCTGAGGCAAAAGGATTGCCTGAGCCCACGGATTCAAGACTAGCCTGGGCAACATGGTGAGACCTTGTCTCTACAATAAATAAATTTTAAAAAATTAGCTGGGCATGGTGGCACACGCCTGTACTTCCAGCTACTCGGAAGGCTGAAGTAGAACAATTGCCTGAGCCCAGCAGGTCGAGGCTGTGGTGGCCGTGAGCGTGCCACTGCACTTCAGCCTGGGCGACAGAGTGAGACTCCGACTCAAAAAAAAAAAA
>NW_007116157.1:0-314 GCF_000164805.1 Carlito syrichta
ACTCTGATGGGCATCTCACTGTCAAGCTTTCTGAGAGGGGTGCCTATGTGACCGACCCACATATATGATGGATTTCAAAGTGAAGCTTTTCTCTTCTGTTATGAATCCCTCATGACAGGCCCTTTCCTGTGATGGCTGTCCCAGTGACTGGGCCCACTCTGTGCTAGATGTCTCGGCGACTGGTCTTCCTTTTTGATAGATGCCTCAGCGACTGGGACTCCTCTTTGGTGAGTGACCAAGTGACTAGCTCTCCTCTGTGTTGGGTGCCTGGCCCTCATCCTAATGGGTACCCCAATAATTACTCCTCCTTGGTG
>NW_007116158.1:0-314 GCF_000164805.1 Carlito syrichta
CGCGGGCCAGCAGCCAGTCTCCGTCATAGATGTCGGGACAGGGCACGCGGGCCAGCAGGCGGGCGAGCTCGGGGCCAGGCGGGCTGGGTGCCAGGCTGCTGTTGCCCAGCGCGGCCACGGGCACGGCTGTGCAGAAGGCGCAGAGGAAGCACTTGCCGTCCAGCAGCGTGACGGCCACCCACACGACGGGCGCCACCAGCGCACGCTGCACCATGGAGCAGAACATGTAGCGCAGCACGGCGGGGTCCTTGGCACGGCGGCCCGGCGGCCGCCTCCACTCCTCCGCCCGCGCCGACACGGTGTTGTTCATGGCC
>NW_007116159.1:0-313 GCF_000164805.1 Carlito syrichta
CCACTGCACTCCAGTCTGGGCGACGGAGTGAGACTCCAACTCAAAAAAAAACAAAAAAAATACTCATACTTTGTGGCTCAGCCTGTCATCCCACCCTTTGGGAGGCCGAGACGAGTGGATTGACTGAGCCCGGGGGTTCGAGACCAGCCCGGGCAACGTGGTAAGACCTCGTCTCTACAATGAATCAAAAAATTAGCTGAGCGTGGTGGCGCGTGCCTGTGGTTCTGGCTACTTGGAAGGCTGAGGCGGAAGGATCGCCAGAACCCTGCAGGTCGAGGCTGGGGTGGCCGTGAGCATGCCACGGACTCCTGCC
>NW_007116160.1:0-314 GCF_000164805.1 Carlito syrichta
TAATACTATGCTATATCTTATTAAGTTAATTCTTTCATAAATCTTATGGTAGTTGTCATATTCTTGAACAAGGAAATGTATGGTTGCCATGACGATGGCCAAGGGCTGAAGCAAATAGACTTTCGGTATTTAACGAAACAAAAGAAAATGCTCTGCCTGGTTAGAGGCAGGACAATAAAACTATTATGGTAATTTAGTTTCTAATCTTAGCCCTAGGGGAAACTGCTTTCCAGAACAAGAGTTGATTAACCAGCCTACCAGAAAATAGAAGTTTAAAAATGTCTTGAAAAAGGAGTACAACTTAGAAAGACAGA
>NW_007116161.1:0-314 GCF_000164805.1 Carlito syrichta
AAAAAAAAAAAAAAAAAAAAAAAATCCTACGTAATAATTGTGTATATTTATGAAGTACATGTGATATTGGATACATGCATACAGTATATAATTATCAAATCAAGGTAATTAGCATATCATCACCTTAAATATTTATCATTTCTTGGTGTGGGGGCTTTCCAAATCTTCTCTTCTAGCTATTTTGAAATAAACGATAACTTATTGTTAACTGTAGTGTCCCCACTGTGCTGCTGAACACTAGAACTTACTCTTTTATCTAACTGAATTTTTGCACCCATTAACCTACCTTTCTTTTTTTTTTTTTTTTTTTTTTT
>NW_007116162.1:0-313 GCF_000164805.1 Carlito syrichta
GCTCAGTTAATTAGCTAACTAAATGAAGTATCCAGCTGGCTAGCCAGCAGACTTAACGCACTAGCTAAATAACTAGACAAGTGAATAGCTAGCTGACTTATCTAGGTGACATAACTAGACACCTGGGTAGCAGGCTAGTTAAGTCAGCTGATTAGCCAGCTGACTTAAGTAGCTAAATACCTACATAGCCCACTGGCTTGTCAGTTGACTTAACTACCTAACTACCTAGCTAACCTGCTGGGAAATGAGCTGAATTAACTAGGTGATTAAACTAGCTATCTAGCTGGCTAGCCAGTAGACTAAAGTAGCTAAC
>NW_007116163.1:0-313 GCF_000164805.1 Carlito syrichta
ATTATGACAGCTAGATAAATCAGTTTGCTATCAGGGTGGATAGAGAGGTAGAGAGCTAGTTAAGTCAACAGGCTAGCCGCCTGGATATCTAGTTGTGTTAGCTAGTTTAGTCACCTGGCTGCCCAGCTGCCTAGCACATTAATATACTAGTTAAATAAGTTGTCTAACCAGCTGTCTAGCTATTTAGGTAGCATCGTTAAACAGTTGGCTAGTCAGTTTGCTACCTAGTTAAACAGCTAAATACCTCAGATGACTAGACAGCTGACTAGCTAGTTTTAAGCTAGCTAATTGAGCTTGCTAGCTATGTAGATAG
>NW_007116164.1:0-313 GCF_000164805.1 Carlito syrichta
AAAAAAAAAAAAAAAAAAATAGGACACATCCAAACATGTTTAATGCAAGGCAGAATGCTCAAAGACTATGAGAGATACCAAAAAATATATCACATGTATTTGTGAAAAGATAATCCTTTTCAGTGGGGATGAGGAAAGGTTCAGTGGGGATGAGAAATGTAACCTTTGTGAGAAGTTCTAAAGAACTTCTTTAGGGAAGGGTCAATAGGACTCAACTCAATTCAACAGATTTTTGCAGTCTACCTATTGTATGGTAGGTAGTAGGTATTTAGTGATGGAATTCTCTGTGCTTAAGCTGTTGGGATGGGGAGGG
>NW_007116165.1:0-313 GCF_000164805.1 Carlito syrichta
CCACTCACCTTGGCCTCCCAAAGTGCTGGGATTACAGGCTGAGCCACTGAGCCCGGCCTTCCCAGCACTATTTACTGAATAGGTTCTCCTCTCCCCGGTGGCTGATGGTGGAGACTTTGTCAGAGATGAATTGGTTCAGAAATTGAGGCTTTGCCTCCAGATCTCTATTCTGTCCATTGGTCTATATGCCTGTCCTTGTACCAATATCAGTCTGTTTTAATTACTGTAGCCTTATAGTAAAGATTGAAGTCTGCAGCCGGGCTCGGTGGCTTAGCCTGTAATCCCGCGCCTTTGGGAGACTGAGGTGAGTGGA
>NW_007116166.1:0-313 GCF_000164805.1 Carlito syrichta
GGCAATCCACTCACCTCGGCCTCCCAAAGTGCTAGGATTACAGGCTGAGCCACGGAGCCCAGCCCAGCCCCACCCTGGGTTCTTATCAGCTGGTGCTGTATAAGGGGCTTGGAGGCCAGGCATGGTGGCTTATGCCTGTAATCCCACCACTTTGGGAGGCTGAGGTGAGAGGATTGCCTGAGCTCATGGATTCGAGGCCAGCCTGAACTAGTTGGCAAGATCCTGTCTCTACAATAAACCAAAAAATTAGCTGGGTGTGGTGGTGCATGCCTGTAGTTCCAGCTACTTGGAAGGCTAAGATGGAAGGATCACC
>NW_007116167.1:0-313 GCF_000164805.1 Carlito syrichta
AGCGGCCACTGCACTCCAGTCTGGGCAACAGAGTGAGACTCCAACTCAAAAGAAAATAAAAATAAGAATAAAAATAAATTCTTTTTTAGAGACAAGTTCTTACTCTGCTGCCCAGGCCAGTCTCGAACTCCAGGCCTCAACCCGTCCTCCCACCTCAGGCTCCCAAAGCATTGGGAATACGGCACGCGCCACCGCATCCGGCCTGTGCTTTCCTTCCCTGGTTTTCCCCCAGCCCGGCCTCTCCTGGCTCCCGGGCGCCTCGACCCTCGGGTCAGGGACGGGCCACCCAACGCCCCCCCCCACACCACCCCCC
>NW_007116168.1:0-313 GCF_000164805.1 Carlito syrichta
GCCCCTGCACTCCAGTCTGGGCGACAGAGTGAGACTCCAAATCAAAAAAAAAAAAAAAATCTATTTGAAGGGTTTACTAATCAGAAATTTTAAGGTAATAGGAGCAACTGAAAGCTGACAATTAGAGAAAAGCTAATTACATGATCCCATATACACTAATCTCAACAGAATGCTAAGTAGCCATTGTGAATGAGAATAATGAAGACAATGTCCCAATATGAAAAACCACTCCTGCTATGCTATGTGGCGCAGGATTACAGGCTGAGCCACCGAGTCCGGCAAAAAAATTTTTATATTAAATTTTTTTAAAAAA
>NW_007116169.1:0-313 GCF_000164805.1 Carlito syrichta
CCCCCCCCCCCCCCCCACAATGAAAACCCATGCTCTGGTGGCAAGGGGCCACTTTAAATTCTTTCAAGAATGCATATTACAAGTCCAGGCCCAATGTTTCATCTTCTTACTGGGATTACCAGTTTATCAGTGGTCAAAGCAAAAAACAAGCAACTTTTAGGACCAACAATGAGGGAGTTACCTTTAAAATAAGCTTCCATAAAAGCAGCAATCAGCCGAGCTTGGTGGCTCAGCCTGTAATCCCGCGCCTTCAGGAGGCTGAGGTGAGTGGATTGCCTGAGCCCGCGGGTTCAAGACCCACCTGGGCAGGCAA
>NW_007116170.1:0-313 GCF_000164805.1 Carlito syrichta
CCCTCTCCTGTGCCGAGCCCCGTGGGCTGGGAGCCGGGTTGTCACCTCTGGTCCCCAGGCCCACAAGACCGGAGTGAGGAAGAAAACAGGAAGCCGGGCCCTGAGACGGAGCAGGATACGTGGGGGGGCTGGAGGGAGGCTGCGGGACCCAGCCAGGGTAACCCACGCCCTCGTCCCCAGGGACGCTCGTGGGGGTGGAGCCGGCCCAGGAGGGCGCGACCCCCTCCCGGACTCTGGAGGAGACCTTCGAGTCGGGCTGGCGGGAGATGCAGGGCGCGGGGGACTCCCTGGAGGAGGAAGAGGAGGAGGAGCA
>NW_007116171.1:0-313 GCF_000164805.1 Carlito syrichta
GCGCTCTCCACCGAGTCGCTGCCGTGAATCACGTTCCTAGGCGGAAGAGGAGCGCATGGGCGGGAATCCGGCCACGGGAAGGAGAGCTCGGGCGGAGGCCCAGGCAGGCCGAATTGGGGAAGGTGGGACCGGGCAGAGGCGGGCCTTACTTGCCGACCTCGATGCAAAAATCCCCGCGGATGGTGCCGGGCGGGGCGTCGGCCGGGTCTGTGGCCCCGATGAGCGCGCGTGAGGCGCTCACGACGTCAAGCCCTTGCCACACCTGCGCGGGCGGGGCGAGGCGTCAGCGCGGGGGTGGGGGTGTCCCCAGGGA
>NW_007116172.1:0-313 GCF_000164805.1 Carlito syrichta
CTTCCTTCCTTCCTTCCTTCCTTCCTTTCTTTCTTTTCTTTCCTCACTAGGTTGGCCAAACTGCTCTCAAACCACCCAACTTGGGCCATTCTTTTGGCAGGGGCCTCCTAAAATGTTGGGATCATAGGCTTTCCATTTGGTTTACATCCTGGTCTTCCTGCCTGGTCTTGAACTCTGGGACGGAAGAGAGCCTCCCACCAAGGCCTGCCCTCACCCAAGGTTTTCTGGGTTTTGCTTGGGCTCATAGTATGGGTGTGCCATGCTCTCCCACCTGGTCTGAAGCTCCCATGCTCTGGCCATCTCATCTCAGCCA
>NW_007116173.1:0-313 GCF_000164805.1 Carlito syrichta
AGTCGGAGTCTCACTCTGTCGCCCAGGCTGGAGTACAGGGGCACACTCATGGCCACCCCAGCATCAACCTGCTGAGCTCTGGTGATTGTTCTGCCTCAGCCTTCCAAGTAGCAGGAACCATAGGTGCGCACTACCATGCCCAGATAATTTTTGATTTATTGTAAAGACAGGGTCTCGCCAAGTTGCCCAGTCTGGTCTCGAACGCACGGCCTCAGGCAATCCACTTCCCTTGGCCTCCCAAAGTGCTGGGAGTACAGGCTGAGCCACCAAGCCTGGCCTGTAGCAACTGTTTTTAAAAAGTTAAATCACAGCC
>NW_007116175.1:0-313 GCF_000164805.1 Carlito syrichta
GATTAGCGTTTTATTTTAATCGGGTTTTGAGCTGCGGGTGCCGTCTGGGGCGGCCGCGCAGGGCGGGGCCGGGCCGGGGAAGGGTGGCCGAAGCCGGAGGCAGGGAGGGGCGCCACGGCGTTCGGGCCGCCGGGAAAGGGGCCGCCCGACGCTGACAGCCTGGGGGACCCCGCCCCCTCGGAGCGCCCCGGATGGGATCCGAGCAGAGGACGGTGGAGACAGACCGAGCGGGCGTCCGCGCCCCGGCCGGCCCCGCCCCCTCCCGAGGGAGCGGCTGCCGCAGTGGGGGGAGGCAGGGGGATGGGAACGGGGC
>NW_007116176.1:0-313 GCF_000164805.1 Carlito syrichta
AAAAATAAAAAGTACATATAACATACAGGTGTGGACCAAGCATATAATCCCAGCACTTTGGGAGGCTGAGGCAGGAGGATTGTTTGAGCCCAGGAGTTTGAGATCAAACTAGACAAAATAGTGAGACTTCATCTTAACCAAAAAAAAAATTAGCTAGGAAGGATGGCACATGGTTGTAGTGTCAGATACTTGGGAGACTGAGGTGGGAAAATTGCCTGATCCCAGGAGGTTGAACCTGTGGTAAACCACGATCATGTCACTGTACTCCAGCCTGGGCCACAGAATGAGACTCTGACTAAAAAAAAATATATAT
>NW_007116177.1:0-313 GCF_000164805.1 Carlito syrichta
ATGAGGTCTCCCTGCCCAGGCGGGTCTCGAACCCGCGAGCTCAGGCAATCCACTCACCTCGGCCTCCCAAAGTGCTGGGATTACAGGCTGAGCCACTGAGCCTGGCTAAACCATGTAATTTGATTACAGGTGGTTGTTGAAATTATAGCTAATGAAACTGCAAAGGCCCTTAACGTATTAGCAAATGGCAAACTAAGATCAAAACCACTTAGCTTTAGATTACTTGCTTGCTTTTGAAGGAGGAGTTTATGGAAAGTTTTGTTTGTTTGTTTGTTTTGAGTTGGAGTCTCACTCTGTCGCCCAGACTGGAGTG
>NW_007116178.1:0-313 GCF_000164805.1 Carlito syrichta
AAAGTCATAAGAGTTTGTGAGTTGCAAATGTCTAACAAGTCTCCTGCAGGAATCACCCCCGCCCCCAGGGTTAACCTAATCAGCCCTCTGTGAACTACGAGGCACAGATAAGCCCCACCATGGCAGCAATCATGTGACTAACCCACCCATCTGCTCACTGTCCATCATCTGACATCAGTACCTGCGCTTGCCTGCCCCTTTGTGATGACGTGGAAGCAGACCCACCACCCAATCACCCTAATGATCCTTCCCCGTCTAGGGGAATGGTTAAAAGGACTCAACCACAAGCAACCAGTGGCCATTGCCTTGCTAG
>NW_007116179.1:0-313 GCF_000164805.1 Carlito syrichta
AAAAAAAAAAAAAAAAGCCTGGGTGTGGTGGTTCACGTTTATAATCCCAGCATTTTGGGAGGCCAAGGTGAGAGGATTGCCTGAGCTCATGGGTTTGAGACTAGTCCAGACAAGTTGGCAAGACTTCATCTCTACAATAAATTAAAAAATTAGCCAGGGGTGGTGGTGCATGCCTGTAGTTCCAGCTACTTGGAAGACTGAGGCAGAAGGATTGCCTAAATCCAGCATGTTGAGGCTCCAGTGGCCGTGAGCCTGCCACTGCACTCTAGCCTGGGTGACAGAATGAGACTCCAACTCAAAAAAAAAAAAAAAA
>NW_007116180.1:0-313 GCF_000164805.1 Carlito syrichta
CCGGTGGCCATGGACGGAGCCGTGATGGAAGGGCCGCTCTTTTTGCAGAGTCAGCGCTTTGGGACCAAGGTAGAGGGGCCGGGGGATGTCGAACCCCATCAGGGTTAGCAGTGGGCGAGAGGGCCAGAAGCCCGGAGCGGGCGGGCGGGCTGGAGCGCGGCGCCGGGAGTTGGAGAGCCCCGTGACAACACCGCGAAGTCGCTCTGCGCGCCCCGAGGAGCGGCTGCAGCCTCGGGGTGCGACCTCCCTCGTCCTGGGGAGACGTCGTGGCGCTTCTCTGGCGAACTTCGCCCCGGGTCGAGGAGCCCCAGAC
>NW_007116181.1:0-313 GCF_000164805.1 Carlito syrichta
CCGGAGCCCAGCAGGTTGACACCAGGCTGGCTGTGAATGAGACTCCAACTCAAAAAAAAAAAAAAGACAGTTGGCAACCTTACAATGATTTTCTTTTTTTGCAAACTTGTGCATACGTGCATAATTATCCTTACTTTTATTTATTTTGAATCAGGGTCTCACTCTGTCGTTCAGGCTGTAGTGCAGAGGCAAGGATCATAGCTCATGGTAGACTCGACCTCCTGGGCTCAGGGGATACTCCTGCCTCAGCCTCCCGAGTAGCTGGGACTGGAGTAGAGGCAAGCACCACCACACCAGGATAGGTATATATGTA
>NW_007116182.1:0-313 GCF_000164805.1 Carlito syrichta
CCCCCCCCGAGGGGGCACGTGTAAGGACTCCGAAGAATGTCTGCGGCGTCAGACGCCCCAGCCCTGAATCCCCCCAGCTGCTACAGCGCTCGCGAACGGGCCGGGCCGGAGGGCGGAAACGGCAGATTCGGGACACCGCTCTGGGCCGGAACTTTACATCACGTCCTCCCGCTTAATCCTCCCAGAACCCGGCAGGCCCGAAGGTGAAGAAGCCAAGGCTCCGAGAGATTAAGGGTTCTTTCTCCGCTGCTTGGAGTCTGGTTTGCAGTGGAGCCGCAGCCAAGGTTTTTTTCTTAGTGACTCGGCTTCATAG
>NW_007116183.1:0-313 GCF_000164805.1 Carlito syrichta
CGAGCCCAGCTGACAAACTCTTAATAAAAAAAATTTTGTGAGGCCAGGCACAGTGGCTCATTCTTGTAATCCCAGAACTTTGGGAGGCCAAAGTAGAAGGATCGCTTGAGGCAAGGAGTTTGAGACCAGCATGGGCAGCATAGTGAGACGTTGTCTCTATTTTTTAAAAAATGATTTGCTGGCCAGGGTCGGTGGCTCAGCCTGTAATCCCAGCACTTTGGGAAGCCGAGATGAGTGGATTGCCTGCCTGAGACCGCGGGTTCAAGACCCGCCTAGGCAACTTGGCAAGACCTCATCTCTACAATAAATCAAA
>NW_007116184.1:0-313 GCF_000164805.1 Carlito syrichta
CCTCGGTCTCCCAAAGTGCTGGGATGACAGGCTGAGTCACCAAGCCCGGCCGGATGACACATTTCTTTAAAAATGATTCTCGGCCGGGCTCGGTGGTTCAGCCTGTCATCCCCCGCTTTGGAAGGCCAAGGTGAGTGAATTGCCTGAGCCCGCGGGTTCGGGACCCACCTGGGCAAACTGGCGAGACCTCATCTCTACAATAAATCAAAAAATTAGCTGGGCGTGGTAGCATGTGCCTGTAGTTCCGGCTACCTGGAAGGCTGAGGTGGAAGAATCACCGGAGCCCAGCAGGTCGAGGCTGCGGTGGCCGGGA
>NW_007116185.1:0-313 GCF_000164805.1 Carlito syrichta
CCCTCCCAACACGATGCCCGGGGCCCAGCGGGGCGGCCCACCCGGAGCACCCGCGTGCAGCCCGGAACACGGAGCCCTGCCCCCGGGCCTGAGCGCCCCCAACCTTCTGCTCCTCCAGCCCAGGTGCTGGCCTCTCCCGGCCACAGGACGCGACGCCCGGCCCCTCCCCTAGGCCCAGGCCCCTGATACTAGTGGCAGACCCCCTCCCCCGCCCACAGCAGTCGCCCAGACCTGAGTGGGCTGTCCTTCCAGACGCCGGGGTCCCCTGCCCCCTTGACCCTCGCGAAAGCTCACCGGGCTCGCTGCTCTCAAG
>NW_007116185.1:1163-18192 GCF_000164805.1 Carlito syrichta
TGCAGGCTGTGCTACCTGTGAACACCCGCGCGCGCGCCCAGCCTCCCATCTCCCCCCACCCGCGGACCAGCGGCCCCGATGGCTCCAGGATGTGTGGGCCCTCCCAGCCAGAAAGGCAATGCAGCCGCCTTTCAAGCCCCCGGGGCTGCCTGAAGGGGGTGCCAAGACCCCTGGTCACCACGGGCAGTGCTGACAGGCAGGGGTGACCTGGGCTGGACTGGTTCTGGCTCTGCCACTGAGGACTTGGTGGCCTCGGTCACAGAAGCAGAATAGACCAAAGGACTTCAGGATTTGGGGGGAGAAGAGAACGTTTACTCAGAACTTGTAGTGTGGACATGTTGGGTGCTAACCACCTGCCCAGAAGAGCCGATCCTGTGGATTTCACAGCCCAGGAACATTCCCCAGGAGGAAAACGGGCCCAGGAGCTTCCACCCTGGCTGCCTGGGCCTCCCCACCACTCGTCCTGAGGCCGAGGTCCCTGCGAGACCCACGCCAGGGAAGGTTCCTTTCTCTGGGAGCCACTTTGCTCCAACAACTTGAAACAAGTCACTTCACTCTTCTTGAGACCCATTTTGGAAGGAAAAAAATCAACACATTCCAGAGCTTTCCATTTCTTCTTCTTTTTTTTTTTTTTTTTTTTGAGTTGGAGTCTCACTCCTCTGCCCAGGCTAGAGTGCAGCGGCATACTCATGGCCACCGCAGACTTGACCTGCTGGGCTCAGACAATCCTTCTGCCTCAGCCTTCCAAGTAGCTGGAACTACAGGCATGTGCCATCATGCCCAACTAATTTTTTGATTTATTGTAGTGATGAGGTTTCACTAAGTTGCCCAGGCTGGCCTCGAATCCATGGGCTCAGGCAGTCCTCTCACCTCGGCCTTCCAAAATGGCGGGATTATAGGTGAGAGCCACTGCACCCGGCCTCCATTTCCTGTGAACTTTCAATTCACATTTGGGGATCACAAAGTTCTTGCCTGTACTCAGGGGTGCAGCAATTACCATCCCCATTGAAGAGCCCTCCCAGGTTTCCCAGCAGAAGCCCCTTCCTCAGGAACAGCCGGACCAGACCGCAGCAGAGGGGCCTGGTGTTGGTGTGGTGCAAATGGTGGCTGATGGCCTGCTCAGTGGAAGCCAGGGGATTGCCATGGACCAAGCAAAGTCACCGGCAGGTCCTTGAAGGATGAGCACAGCAGCAGAGGCCAGCAGATGCGGCCTGTGCACAAGAAGCCCATGGTGAGGAAGCCACGTTCCCGTGCAGCACCAACAAGGGCTGCCTGATCATCAGGACATTCTGAGAACAGGGCAGATGTCAAGTAGCCTCCAGGAAGCACTGGGCAATCTTGACAAGGCTTTGCCTCCAGCACACAAACCCTCTGCGCGTAAGGGTGACCCTCTGCCTCCCCAGGGCTGGAGCCATGGGCTCAGCGCCAAGGGGCTCAGCTCCTTACGGAGTTCCCTAGCTCTCAAATCATCAGTTCATCCCGAAGTAGGATGGGTCTTCCCAGGCCCTGGTGCTCTGCAGCCTTGGGATCTCACTCCCTCCATGCTCTGGTGAGAGCCCCACCCACAGCTGGGTACTTGCTCACAGGCCTACGAGCCTTTGGACTCAGGTGGTGGCACCAATGTCGAGACCAGCACCGCCCAGGGGTCCTTCCAGCCTCTGCTCTCTCCAGCAGGCCCAGGCTCTGGCTAGGAGGAAGGTCTGGAAGCTGCTAGCAGGAACCTGGACCGAGCACTTTTCTCCAAACACTGGAGCACTAAGCACAGAAGGCAGCTCTCTGCAGCCTCTCATCCACACTGCCAGTGTTCTCCGGGCAGAGAGCGCCCAGGTGCTCCTCCATCCCTTCTAGACCAAGCTCAATGCCACCGAGGACCAGCAAGCCAATTCCAAGCCCTGCCCAGGGTCTTCACAGGCAGAGGGCGCCCTTCTGTCACGTCCCCGCAGGAGGGTCTGAGTCTCACCCGGGCAAAGAGACAGACTTGAGCCCTCTGGCTTCACAGAAACCCATGCAGGCGATAGTCGCACTGGACCAGACCCTCACACACCACACCACTACAAGCTGCTGGAAGGTTTCAATGTGGTGGAAACACCGTACTCTGTGACAACTGTTTACTGAGCACATTGGCATTTGGCACAGCCATGAATCGGAATACTTCCCAGCCAGGCAGTCAGGATGCAGATGCACTAGGGGTAGTTTCAGGTTGAGAGTGCAAGGTGTGGGGCGACCGCATCCAGAGTGGCTGGCGGAGGAGGGTCAGCCAGCAAGGAGGGCACTGGCAACACACCAGGACCCTGGCAGAGACCACTGTGGGAAGGCCAGGCCCCAACGGACAGCAAGGGGCCCAAGCTTCGGACCAGGGGGTCGCCACCCCAGGCCCCACAGCACCTCCCTCGTCTGTGCCATCAGCCCAAGCCCACCGCCTTCCTCGTCCCTTTTCTAGGATGCAGGCTGGTGCAGGAACAGTCCTTGGGTCCTTTCGGGTGCACTGACGGCCTTGGTGGGAAGCACCCCTGCACCTCCTCTCAGCCCCTCATCAAAGTCCCACTGCCCCAAAGGTGCTCGAAGGCCTGGGGCTTCTGCCACCCATGCCAGGCAGTCCTCCAGCCTGTGTGATACAAGGCCGTGCACAGGGTCCAACCTCTTCCCCCGAAGCCCTAAGGGCAGAAGCCAGTCCTTGGGCTCTGCCACCCAGAACCTCTTATCCATGTCTGTGTGCAGTCTAACAGTGTTGTGAAATAAACCCCTCTGCTACAGCAAGGCTGCTCCTTGTGTAGGACTTGGGGCACTGAAGTGAGGGCAGCTGACACAAGCCCTAGCGACTAACCCATTCACTTCCTGTTTTCCACCAGGGATGGGGGCTTTAACACAGGGCCCAAGGCACAATGGTACAACTCTTGGGTCAACAAAAGACAGGCCTTTCATCTGGGATTTAAAAATTTTTAATTTCTTCTGATACAGCATCAACCTCACCTCCTTGCAGACCAGGCATGCAGGACTGCTCGGGGACGTCGGGGTGTGGGCCTGACATCCACCCAATTAGCATGGCCTCTGGACAGGAGCTGGCCAGACCGTGGTGGGGCACAAGAGCACAGTGTCCCGGTGGCTAG
The DNA here is from genome assembly GCF_000164805.1 of Carlito syrichta. Classification (NCBI taxonomy): domain Eukaryota; kingdom Metazoa; phylum Chordata; class Mammalia; order Primates; family Tarsiidae; genus Carlito; species Carlito syrichta. The sequence continues at coordinate 4,271 of NW_007116185.1, forward strand.
CACGGAGCTGCTGGAAAGGGTGGGCTGTCCCAAACCTTAAGCACCCAAGCCAAAAAAGGTCTGGGGGGCCACATGCCTCTGGTGTCCTCACTACCTGGCCCAGTTCAGGGGTCAGTCTCGGCCAGGGGGTGGCCCCTGCAGAATGTCGAGGTCCAGCATCACAGGGCCCAACAGCCCACGGCGGAAGGTTTGGAGAAAGTCACGGGCAGCCATGGGGTAGTTGGGCTGAACAACATTCACATCACCTGGGGGATGGGATGGTCTGGTGAGAAAGGTGTCTTCACAGCAGGACAGGCCCAGCCCCTACCCTCCTTAGGGACTGGCCCTAAGAGACCAGCGTCAGGGAAGTCTGGGCCAGCAGGTCAGATTCAAAAGGAAAACAGAGCCCAGGCCTCTCCCGGAACCTCCAGAGGCCAGACAGGTGAGGCCTGTGGGTATCCACCTAGCACTGCCAGGGCTAGGAGCAGGGCCAGTCTTGCCCTCTGAAGCCTGGACTATGAGCACCTTCCTCTCTAGAACCTTCTGTAGCTCCCCGGCCCAGGTTCCCAGAAGAACCATCTTTGTGATCCTCGCTATGTCTCTCCTTCCTGCCTTCCCTGGGGACAGCCAGGGATTCCCTGTGAGTGAGAGGGTACAGGCTCCCACGCCCACACCTGTGCCCACACTTACCCGTGCCCGTGAGCACCTTCACCTTATGCGTCTTCCGCAGCTTCACCGCCACACTCTTCAGGACGTGCTCTATGTCGTCACAGGCACTACCCAGGCCATAATGCTGCACATACCTATACAAGCCACAAGTCAGTGCCACGGGGTCCAGCACCAGCGCCGCACAGGGAGTCCGGCCAGGCCCTTCCTCCTGAAGGCCATGCCCAGCTCCACAAGGCCACAGCACAGCACCTCCTATGGGTGACAGTGACACCTATGCAGTGTGAGATGACAGAGATAAGACTGTGGGTGACCGCAGTGTGGGTGACCAAGATGAGACAGTGGGGAGTACAGTGCATCATGGGTGATCAGGATAAGACAGTGGATGACCATGATGCAGTGTGGGTGGCCATGGTGCAGTGTGAGTGACCATGATGAGACAGTGGGTGACTGTGGTGTGGTGTGGGTGACCAAAACGATACAGTGGGTGACCATGGTACAGTGTGGGTGACTGACATGAGACCGTGCATGACTGGTGCAGCACGGGTGACCAGGATGAGATGGTAGGTAACTGCAATGCAGTGTGGGTGACTGAGAAGAGACGGGGGGTGACCGTGGTGCAGTGAGTGACCATGATGAGACAGTGGGTGACTGTGGTGTGGGTAACCGAAACGAGACGGTGGGTGACCATGGTACAATGTGGGTGACCAACATGAGACCGTGCATGACTGTGCTGCAGTGTGGGTGACTGAGAGGAGACTGTGGGTGACCACAGTACAGTGTGGGTGACCGAGATGAGCTGGCAGGTGACTGCAACGCAGTGTGGGTGACTGAGACGAAATGGCGGGCGACTGTGGTGCAGTGTGGGTGGCCGCAGTGCAGTGTGACCATGATGAGACTGCAGTGTGGTGTGGGTGACCGAAATGAGGTGGTGGGTGACCATGGTACAGTGAGATGGGCGGCGACTGCGACGCAGTATGGGTGACCAAGATTAGACGGCAGGTGACCGTGGTACGGCGTGGGTGGCCGACGTGAGACCGTGCATGGCTGTGCTGCAGTGTGGGTGACTGAGAGGAGGCTGTGGGTGAACAGGGCGCAGGGTGGGCGACCGAGATGAAACTGTGAGTGAGCGCAGTGCACTGTGATGAGCAAGATGAGGACCGCGGTGCAGTGTGGCTGACTGAGATGGGACCAAGTACTGCAGTGCTACGAGGCAACTGAGACGAGGCTGGGGGGGACGGTGGCGCTGTGTGGGTGACCGTGATTAGACTGTGACCATGATGCCAGGCACTGAGCTCCACAGGGTAGCCACCACCCTATTTCCCGAGCTCTGTCCTGTGTGGCCACGGCCAGCTACACGGAGGGCAGCTCCCATCACTGGAGCCCTTGGCTGCAATGGTCTGAACAGTGGCTGTTCGTGTGCAGAGGCTTCGTCTACCCTGCCTGTGAGCAAGGACAGGCAGGTGTCTGTGCCAGCCTGGGCTGCACTGGAGACCAAGAAGGGCGACCCAGCAGGCCACCCACCAACATGCTCCGTCTGCTGCTGTGGATGGCACTCAACAACTCCCAGGCAGCCCGGACACCTGCGTCCTTTCCACCCTGCTGGAAAAGGGCCAATCCGACCAGCTCGGGTTGACAAGGTCGCCAGCACTGCTGAGCATCACCCAGTGATCCTTACCAGCACCTTGTGCCCTCCCTATGCAGGGTCTGGGCAGACAGGCCTGAAGGGAAAGGCCAGAAAAGAGCAGCCGCAGACAGGGACAAACCCTGACCACAAACACCACCCAGAGCCTCAGAAGCCAGGAAACTAGCCTGGACCCAACCTTCCGGACAGGTGGAGAGGGAGAGGAGCCTGCCTAATGGCTCCCACAGTGGAGGACAGCATCAGTTCTGAGAAGGCCAGCATGCTCAGACCTGGTAGCACAGCACAACTGGACAACACAGCTCATAAGGACGTGTGTAAACGCTACCCAACACCACACATACCCATTGGGCAGGCTGAAATTAAAAGACCGACCACAGGGGAGGGAGGAGACATAACATCAATAAGCATACCTGATCTCAAACAAGGCAAAGTGGGACCAAAGGGAGCCCCAAAGCTCACCTGCATGATAACCTCTTATCTACCTAATCCTGAATTCTACTCCATGTCTTTAAAATAAAGCAAAACAAAACAAAAAAAACTACATTTTTGAGATTTTCACATATTTGTAAATTTTCTAGTTTTACTTTTTTTTTTTAACCACGAGCAGAATAGGCACAAAATAAGCATCTACTGACTTGTAAAAATAATAATAATAAATAAATAAATAAATAAATAAAAGACTGACCACACCAGGTGTTGGTAAGGATGTGGAGAAACTGAAGAACACTCATCAATCCCTGCTTGTGAGTAGCATGGCAATTTCTTAAAAAGTCAAACATGCCTATAGGACCCAGCTATTCCACTTCTAAGTATTTACCCGAGAAAAACAAAAGCACACTCCACACAGAGACCTGTACATGTGAACACTCAAAGTAGCTTAATCTGTGACAAGCCAAATCTGCCAACAACCCAAATATCCATCAACAGGTGGAGGGATAAACAAACTGCACTATATGTGTAACAATGAAACGGCACTCAGCAAGAAAAAGGATAAACTGCTGATACTCAGTACTACTTGCTCACATGACTCTCCAAACAGTTATACTAGTGAAAGAAGTCAGATAAGAGAGAGTACATCCTGAATGATTCCATTTAACATGAAATTCTAGAAAAGGCACATCTACCTACAGTGATAGAAAGCAGATAGCTGCCCCGCACAGAGGAAGGGGGCAGGAAGGAGTGATTACCAAGGAGCACAAGAAATTTTGATGGAAATGTTCACTTTCTTGATTGTGTGATTTCACAGATGTCACCATATGTTCAAACTTACCAAACTGTATACTTGAAGTAATGTGCATGTTACTGTGTCTATAATACCTTCATAATACTACATGTAAACCCATCTCTACTACAAAAAAATTTAAAAATTAGCCAGGTGTGATGGTACAAGTCTGTCGTCCTAGCGACTTGGGAGACTGAGACAGGAGGATCACTTGAGCCCAAGAAGTCAAGGCTGCAGTGAGCTATGATCACACCATTGCACCCCAGCCACAGAGAGAAATCCTGTCTCTAAAAAGGAAATGAATAAATAAAATGAAAAATTATACCAGACTAGGTAGGATGAGAGAGAAGGAAGAGGTGCCCCGCCGAGGGCCTTCACTGCACTCACCTGAAACACTGGTGCTTGTTGAGGGTGTACAAGAGGTAGTCGGCCATGGTCTCCTCCCCCACCAGATGGTCCAGTACCGTTCCTGCAGGGGCAGTGGAGGTCAGTGCCTGGAACAGTCAGCATACCGGTTTCAGCCCAAAGACAATCATGCTCCTAAGGAAAAGGCCAGCCTGGGGAAAAGTAGCTTCCCCAGGAAGCAGGTGGTATGCAGCTGATGTCCTGGTGCCTCCTCCCACCTGGCCTGGGCCTTGGCCATGTGACCTAACCTTGTGTGTCAAACCAGGTGAGGGAAGGTCACTGTCTCACAGGGTAGGGTCAGAACAGTGACTAGAATCTATCAGCTATGTGCTACCACCGCTTTCACACTGAGCTCTGCGAAGCGTGACACCAGGGCAAAGTCAGTAACAGCTCTATTCAGTCTAGGGACCCTGTGCCAAAGTCAGCAGGTGGAGCCCTCACCATGGGACGGAGGGACACCTGCCCCAGCCCTGGCTTACCACACAGGGCCAGCTTCAGGCCCGTCTCCACACTTTCGATCCGAGGAGCCAGAACACCAGGAGTGTCCAGCAGGAACATCAGCGGCCGCTCACAAACCTGTGTGGGAACAGAAGGCACCATCAGGCTGAGACGACAGCCCCTCGCCCAAGCGGGTCACTCAGGAAGCCTTTTACACCTGGGGCTCAAAGTAAGGCCCCCGGGATCCAATCCCATGTCAGCAACAAGCTCTAGGACTCCACAAAGGATGGACTTCCCATTTAATCCCAAGAATAAAAGCACCAGGTCTCAACAGCTTATGCCATCTACTAAGGCGTGGAGAGTGGGTTCCACCCAGCCCTGCTCTAACTGCTGTGTGGTCCCGGGCAGGTGGTCCCCTCACCTGGAAATGGGACAAGCAGAGTGCCTTCCCCACAGGTTTGGCATAAGGACTGGGCAGTCCTGGCATGGGTAGGGAGTGCCCCACGGGGAAGGGAAGGCGTTGGAGGCCTGTACAACTGGATGGAGCCGGGCCCGGCCACCAAGGACCCCACCTGAATTCTGGACATCACAGCTCTGGTGATCCCAGGCTCACCGCCCACCCTGGTGGCTTTTCCTGTAGGATAGAAAGGGGCTGTCAAAGGTACACTAAACACATCAGCTATAGAACAAGCAATGAACTGCATGTGTAACTGACATGTCTGACTAGCCAAAATCCAACTTTCCCAAAGTCAAAGGAGTTTCCCAAAGATATAATTCATTCCACATTCAGTCTCACACCAGCTCATGGCAGGGGTGCTTGACAAGCCACACCAGGGCCAAGAGGCTGCAACAATGGCTACAGAACGCACCTCACCAGTACTGGAAAGGAACTCCCGGTCTGCAGCAGAGAGACCAAAGCTGCTCCTCCCATGAAGTTTCCTTATCCATCCTGGTCTCATCCCTGCACCTGCAGGCGAGCCTGCCCCCCACAGCACCACCCACACGGGCCTGTCTGTGAAGCCAGAACTGGAGACCATCTGGGCCCTGAACCCCAAGAACCACGCTGCTGCTCTGGGACCCAGCTCAGCATGTGTCAAGGAACAAACCTCCACACTGTCAGTGAAATGAGCCAGGCACAAAAGGACAGATACTATAATTCCACTTGTTTGAGGTCATTAGAGTTGTCAGATTCAGACAGAAAGGTGGAATGGGAGGGTCAGGGGAGGGAGAACCTCCCATAAACCCTGTTTATGTTTATAGGGTTTCAGTTCGGGGTAATGAAAACAACATTTGAGAATAGACAGGGGTGCTGGTGACACAACACTGTAAATGTACTTAATGCTACCAATAGAAAAATAACACATTTAAAGAAAAATAAACTTAGCATAAATGACTATCACATCTCCCCAGTTAGCACTAAAAACACTCTTTGTATAAAATGGCTCATCACAGTTTAAAGTCATCAGAATTGCACATTGCAATGAGTTTCTTAATAAATGCTACATCCTTAATGTGAAAAATGAAGTCAGTGCAGACTTGAATTAAATTTCAAAATAGTTAAGGAAAAAAAAAAGGTGACAGTGAGTGAGCACTGTGGGGTTTCTGTTGTGAATCAAACTTACTCCGAGACCAAGCATGAAACAAGGAGTGCCCACCAGGCAATTCCAACATGAGGTTAGAAAACCTTCCTGCAAAGGCAGCATGCTGAGAATACTCTGAGCCAGAGCCAGCCTCAGACAGGCTCACAGAAAGTCAGCCGCCCTGCCTGATCATCAAGCCCATCCACTTCACAAAGTGCTGAATCCTCTGGATCAAAGGGACTTAAATAAGTGAAAGAACAAAATCATCAAAGTTTAGAAAAGTCATCCTTGTAGAACAGATTTTAAATAGAGAAAAATTGAGAGTAAAAGTTACAGCAGAATGACTGTCCCACCATTCGATCCTACCCTGCACTATGAATTGGTGGAACCGGACAACCAGGCACTGTGGGGATGTGGGGTCAACGGAAGCCCCGCTGCACTCTTTGTGCACCCTCCCCTCCAGGCAAGACAGAGACCAAACAGGGGCTGCATGGTGCCAGTACCTTTCCTGAGGTGCTGCCTCCGGAGGGAATTGATGAGGGAGGACTTGCCCACGTTGGGAACTCCAATCACCATGATGCAGTACTCCAGGTTCTGCGGAGGCGGAAAGAGGAGTCCCAGGGCCCACACCCAGGCCCCCTGGAGCCTCAGGCCTCCGACCGACCCAGGCGAGGGGTCCCCAGCTCAAGGAAGCAAGGAGGTCATGGCGGAGGCCCTGCCAACCCAGCAGGGCCGGCACCACCCCTTTTCGTGAAAGCGGCGGACGAGAGTGCTCCCTGCCTGGGCTGCAGCACTCTCTCCTCAGAGAGGCCGGGCAGAAGGAGCTGACGACCCACCGCACACCCGCCTCCCAGCCCTGAGGCCCCCCACCAACCTCTCCTCGGTGGTAGCGGTAGCTGCTCCCAATCAGCTCAGTGACCACGGGAACGATCTACAACAGACCAAGAATGACGTCACTAGCTCACTCGTCCTGCTGCCCCAGAACACCAAGATCGGGGCGCCAGGGTCTCCCTTGCCACGCATCCGTTCGGAGAGCCCAGTCCCTACATCTGGACTTCTACTCAGTGTCCACAGACATCTGGTGTCTTCCTTAATTTCTGGAGGTGGTACATTCAAGTGTACGGCATTGGGAAACTCGAGCTCTGTCCAGATCACAGATGTCAGACCGAGCTGTGCGGGTCGGGGCCACCTGTGCCTGTCCCCGTCCCCACCCCACCACAAACAAGCAGGTTGGCCCCCAGGGCTTCAGTGACGGCTGTGCCTGTAACTATCTTCTAATGAAGATCACATTAACCCAGGAAATTCTGCCAAATACAACCAGGAAAATGTGACTAGACTCTGCAACATGGCGCTCACCACTTACTACCCTGGAATGTATCTTTACAGCCAGACTCTGTGCTCTTCAGCACAGGGAGACAGGCTCACCCCAGGAGGCACCTGTGTGGCAGCTGGAAACCAACACCTTGGATCTCTTCCAAAGTTCAACTTCTTATTAAAGCATACAACAAATCACATTACTCCCTGAACGTACTGAAGCAGAAACATCACACATACACAAAAAGCTTACCTGCTTGACATTTTCATCCTTCACACAGTTGGTAAAAATAACATTTTTTAGGCCTTGTCCTTCCAAGCGTTGCATGATTTTCTGTAAGAGACATTTCCATTTTAAATAGCCAATGAGGCCAGGTGCAGTGGTTCAAGCCTGTAACCCCAGCACTTTGGGAGGCTGAGGTGAGAGGACTCTGAGCCCAGAGGTTCAAGACCAGCCTGGGCAACTTGGTGAGACCTCATCTCTACAATAAATCAAAAAAATTAGCCGGGCATGATAGCGCATGCCTGTGGCTCCAGCTACTTGGAAGGCTGAGGTGGAAGGATTGCCTAAGCCCAGCAGTTCGAAGCTGCGGTGGCCCTGAGTGTGCCATTGCCCTCCAGCCTAGGCATCAGAGTGAGACCCCAACTCAAAAAGAAAAAAATAACAAATGAAAACTCGAATGGTATAACACAAAATTCAGGGATCTGAGATGGCAGGCTACATTCTGCCAGAGGTGTTCATCTGCTCAGAATCTCCGCAGGCTGGGCCACCAGGAGCTGAAAGAGAGGCAGACAGGAAGACGCAGGCACAGGGAATGGTGAGCCTGGGCAACTAGGAGGGGGCAGGAGCTCCAAGGAGGGCAACTGAGCCCCATGGCTGGCCCCAGGGAAGGCTCCACAGTGGGACTAGGAGGGAGGGCGGCAGGGCAGGGACAAGCAGGATGAATTAGGATGTTCTGAAGCTACTTTCAGCAAAAAAAAGTACATGATTTGGGACCTTATGAGTAATCTCTTTACTTCCGTGTGTTCTATTTCACAAAATGAAGTCTACTTTAAACTGAGGTTTAAGCCCAATCTGATTACAGAATGCAGCATATGCAATATTTAAAAGCCCAAAAGTAAACCAAGGTTAACATAAACTTACTAGACTTAACATCCAGTGAAATCAGTGTAAAGCTATATTCCGTTTTTAAAAATCAGTGTTGTGTTGTTTGAACAGCTACTGACCTAAAAATAAGATCAATGCTTCAATCAACAAAAATATTACTAACAGAGCTCAAGTGGATTTAAGATAGGGTGTCACTGTGTTGCCCAGGCTGGGGTGCAGTGGCACAATCATAGCTCACTGCAGCCTCAAACTCCTGGGTTCAAGAGATCCTCCTGCCTCAGCCTGGGACTGTCACCACACTTAACTACTTTAAAAAATTTTTGAAAAAAAAAAATTTTGTAGACATGGAGCCTTGCTATGTTCCCTAGTCTGGTCTCAAAATCCTGGTCCCAAGCAACCCTCCCACCTTGGTCTCCTAAAGTGCTGAGATTACAGGTAAAACTGCACCCAGCCTGGTTTTAGTTAGTTACCCAACATGATGGCAAGGCCTGAGAGATAAAGCACCACATATACACCTGAGGCCACACTCTAAGTGGGTAAATTCACTCAGGCATACCTACTCCACCCGGAGGCATGTCTACTCTTGACTCTTCAAAAAGCAACAGCTATAGAAGCACCTAGAATTTGTTATCTCCCAACCAGGTAAGACACTGCTGTGCCCCTGTGTTAGGTGATCACCCTCCATGAAACAGTATTTTAGAGAAAGTAACCATTTGATATGACTCAAAAGTCTCAGCTAATGAAAGCAACAGAAAGCACTTGTTTCTCAAGCTTCAGTTCTATGGGGGAAAATAACCAAAAAAAGCACCTGTGATGATAAAGAACTAAAGCCGATGACCTGCCCCCATCACAGGAAACGTTTCAAAGCATTCAACCTCCAGTAGCGGCGGCCATTGTTCTTGTTAAGCATTGGCCGGTCATGCTTTTCTTTAAGCAGCTTTGGCCCCTCCTCAAGCTAGGGGAGGTGAGTCTTCTCTCTTTCTCTAATCTACTTTATAAATAAACTATAGAATCTACTTTCTAAATAAACTATCATTTCAATCTAAAAAAAAGAACTAAAGCTGCAAAGGCAGGGAAAATAACATTTCGTTCTCAGAGGCACTGACTCCTTCTGCATAGCAAGGTTTTAGATCAGATCTGTAGGCATGCATTATGGCATGGGTTATCATTATGGGAAGTGTCTTCTGCTTGAATTCTCAATGAACAAAGCAACTCTGGTTGCTTAGTAGTTAGTGTTTCCCTGGAAACTTGTGGTAGAGCCTTGTGGCTGGGTTTAAGTCACTTGAATGGACCACAGTAAACTAAGAAACCTGAAAAGCATTATTGCTGCTGCAACAAAAGAAAATTCTGCACCACTAACAATTTTTTTCTAAAGTGACTTGAATTCAAAAGATTTGGACACCTACTCTTTGAAGAATTTGATAACCAAGCAAGAGAAGCAGAGATAAGCCCTTCAAAATTAACATTACCAGGTGTGTTCATGCTTCTCACCTCCAGACACCTTGCCCAGGGTAACCTGTGCCCGACTATGCCTGGCTCTGGAGGAACCTCAGCCCTTCCAGCTTCCAGATCCTGCCATGTGCATAATTCAGCCGGCACACAGGTTCTGGGGTCACACTGGCAGGCTGGACACCTGGGGGCACTGCAGCCATCACAGAAGATCTGACCAGACCAGACCAGCTGCATGCGGCTACTAAAACCCAAAGTAATTAAGTAAAATATGATGGTCATGTGTGGATCCATGTCAGGTGCTTACAGCACTCCAGCCACCACGTGGGGACACAACAGACCCATATCACCAAGGAAAAGTCCACAGTGCCACTGAGGCTGTCACTCAGACTCCACCTCCCACAGGAGGCATGCACTCTCGGGGCATTTACATCAAGAATTAACACTAGAAGAGGCATGTTATACGAGAAACCATGCTGGCACACCTCTGCAAAGCAAAGCACCATTTCTATCGCTGGGCCTGCCTGGGTAACAAACACTAAGTGTAAGCCCAGCAACTCTTCTGCTCGCCACAAATGACCATGAAAACATGACCACACTGAAGACATCTGAGAGAAGGGTCTTTACCTGCTGCTCTGTGAGGTCTGCCAAGTCCATTTTGTTGAGGATCAGTAAGTGAGGTTTAAGTCCAAGGGTTTCCTGAAACAGAGGGTTGCGGCCTGAAAGCGGGATGTAGCAAAGTTAAGGCAAAACACCTTCAAAGCTTTACCAGCCAATTAACCTTGTCTTGTCTCCTTATGCAGACTGGAGCCACTGCCACCTCCTGACACCTCCTCCATGTCCCAAGGAGCTGACATGGAGGAGGAAGCCCAGCCTGGGTGCAAGCACACACCAGCCAGCCCAACTTTACACTGTAAGAGCTGCAGAGCCAACTAGAAACTGCCCTCCTGGCTGGGAAAAGGGTGCAGTGAAAGACAGTGACAAAAACAAAAAAAAAACAAAGCTCAGAGAAAGGTTTAATAACCAAGTCACCTTTTAGTCACCATGGTACATAAGTTCAAAAATGATCTGACCATTCAAAAAAACTGCCTTCCATAAAGTCCTAACCAGAATATCTCACACTACCACCGCCACCCTCTGTGACCATCCGGGTCTGGCAGCTGCACCTGCAGGTGGGAAGGTCCATTCTCCCTACAGAAACCCCTGAAAGATTCTACCTCCTTCCTGTCATCCTCAGGTTTCTTCCCCCTCAGCCGGGCGCTGTGGCTGTGGGGTCTCAGCTTATGTAACACTAACACAGGCAGGAAGGGGCTTCTTATCTTTATCTTCTGAGCCCTCAGCCCCTACCTGGGGCTTCATTTCTCCTACTGAGTCTAGCTGTGAGAGTCCCAAAGCCTCTGGTATGCCCCGGTCTAGGAACCCAGTTAAGCTGCTGTGCCCAAAAGCCACAGAGGGGCAGGACATAAACCACTTCACTCAGAGGTCAAGCAACCCTGCGTTCATTCAGAACACTCCAAGCCTTGAAACCCCTCCTTGGATGTGGGAGGTTACCATCCAGCATCCTGCCACATCCTAGATAAGAAAGTAGACCAAAGACCGAAGGAGAAATGTTCTCTCACATATACTGAATAATCAATACTACAGGCTTTATTTTTCAATAATCAAACATAAACACTTTGACCCACAAGAGATATTGTATGAACTGGTGTATTTCCGGCCTACAGCAAAGAAACCCAATATTTACTGCACCAGCTCCAACAACCCTTTGAAACCCTAAAAATGATCCTCATCCTCAACTACTATTTCCAGAAAATCTCAGCAATAGAAGTAATGGCCACATGTAACTAGCTGTCCCTAGGCCAGCACTATCCAAGGGTTGGGCCTACTGGTTTATCTTCCTCACACTCTTCTAGGGTTAACAAGGCAGAATGGTTGACAGCTCTCAAACCAACACCTGCATTATATAAAGAGAATCTAAACATAGCTCAAATATAACAAAAAAGACTCTGAGCCATACAGTTGTCAATGAACAAATCATCAAATCTTAACAATCCATTTCTTAAGCATAGAAGGAAAGCCCCAGTTGGCAGAAACACTTAAACTAAGTTTGAATATGCTATCTAGAGAATTCTACTGCTGGACCATACTGGAAGGCTTAGATGAGCCAGGCAGAATTCTAGACTAATGATATATCAATGAGTTCAAAAAACCATACATCATGAACCTCACAACGGAGATTCTGATTAACTTGTCTGGGAAGGAGCCTAACAATTGGTATTTTTAAAAGCCGTCTCAAGTAGTAATTCTAGTGTAATGATAGTTGAGAACCACTGCTTTAAATATCAATGATGCTGCTGCCCACTGTGGTTGACTAACTGGACAGCAGCAGAGGCCAGATAGATGAGATGGACAGAAACAAGGTGGGAACCCAGGAATGATTCCTGCCGTCTCAGGAAGAGGAACATCTCCCAAACTTGAAAGGATATCCGGGCATCATGAACCTCAATGATACAGTCCACCAGCTTCAGGCTGCTCTGCATCTTCTTCAGCCCTGGAAAACAGAAGAATGCCTAAGCCCAGGGGCTCACAACCTTTCAAGAGTGGTACATGTAAGCTGAACTGTCCAGAACAGCACGCAAACATAACACAACCTAAAAACAGACATCTGAGTGAAGTGGCAATAACCTAAGTCACCAATAACCAGTAACCATTTGCTGAGTGCCTCCTCCAAGTTCCACACCTGTGGCTCCAGGAGACACAGACAAATTCAGCCCCTGGGTGGAATATTTAACTTCTATGGGTCTTGAATTGGGCTGTAGAACAGACTAAGGCTGGCTCCTTAGGCCTTTGATACCGTGTAAAGATGGCCATGATGTACCCACGGGTCCCCTAACCAAGAACAACACATATAAAACAAAAATCACACAGCCCTATTATTTATGTACATCCTCAGACACAGCATCATCCCCCTCCCTGCGTCTTCTCTTCTCCAAGCTTCCTAAGGGGCTGGAGCAGAAGTGGAATCACAGCACCTACAATGGCTGGAAGGGGCCCAGATGTCTTCTTGGGGCCTAATTTTGATAAACAGTAGGAAATAACCAAAGACGTTTAAGCAAGAGGAAGAAAAAATTCGAAACGTTTTAGAGTGCTGCGATGGTAATAGCGGACAACGTGAATGTGTGCCTTCATACCCACTATTTCATTTAGTCCTCAAAATAATATTCGGAAAATTGTACCATTTCAAAAACATCGGAATCTGAAACATCGGGGGAACAAAGGGGCAAAAGGAACCTGCTGGGAATCGAGGTGAGCCCTGTCCAGTCCTGCTGGCAATCGTCCCTATGGGGCAGTGGACAGCGGGCCCGGGGTCCGGGATCAGGCAGCACCCGGGCCCGCGCCGCCGAGGACGTGGGGGGCGTCTCCCAGGAACCAGCCTCTGCCGGAGCCGCGCATGGACGGGGGGACGGGGACACGGGGAGAAGTGGGAGGGGCGAGGGCAGGGCAGAGAGGACTCGCCTCAGGACAACCACGAGAAACCAGCCGCGGCCGCCGTTCGTCGCGGCGCAGACGGGCGGCCAAAGGCAGCCCGGCCTTGGGGACCCTGCCCCTACCCGCCGGGCCTCACCCTTGGCCATGTGGCCTGGGAACCAGCGCGCCACGTCGCGACCGCGCAACGGGAAGTTCTCCCGCCAGGCAGCCCCGGCAGCGCCGCACAGCACACCCGCAGGCAACCTCATGGCGCCGCCGTCCCCGGAAACGCTCCGCAGCCGACCCGCTCCGGGCACCGGGTTCCGGCGCTCTAAGGTTCCGTCGGCACGACCCGCGCGTGCGCACCACGCCGCCCCGGCGGCGGCCCGAGCGCGACGTGGGCGGGGCCCCAGCCCAAAGGGCCAGAGTGGGCGGAGGGGCGGAGTTCTCATGGTTTTGTGGGGTTTTTTAAGTAATTGGTAGGTTTATAAGCATTCATTTAAAAATCCTCCTTCTGGCCGGGCGCGGTGGCTCAGACCTGTAATCCTAGTACTTTGGGAAGCGGCGGCAAGAGGATTACCTGAGTCCCAGGGGTTTGAGACCAGCCTGGGAAACTTGGTGAGACCTCTTCTCTTAAAAAAAAAAAAA
>NW_007116185.1:18293-24088 GCF_000164805.1 Carlito syrichta
GTGGATTGTCTGAGCCCGCGGGTTCGAGACCTGCCTGGGCAGCAAGACCTCATCTCTACAGCAAATCAAAAAATCAGCTGGGCATGGTAGCGCATGCCTGTAATTCCAGCTACTTGGAAGGCTTAGGTGGAAGGATCGCTGGAGCCCAGCAGGCTGAGGCTGCGGTGGCCGGGAGTAGCCACTGCACTCCAGTCTGGGCCACAGAGTGAGACTCCAACTCAAAAAAAAAAAAGCATGGTTAAAACTTGTTAATAGCTTAAAGGTACCTTATAAATAAATATAATATCTTCATTTTCTTTTCCAGCACTTAAGGTTTTAATGTAACAAATAAACCCTTTCCAAATATTGACCGTAGTTTTGCTAAATTAATATGATGAAGCTGAAACGTTCTCCTCTGTTCCAGTACTAGCAGATTTTAACTTTAAATCAGCAGTCTAAGCAACTGTTCAACTACACACTGGGTTATAAGACTATTGCTCTAATGGAAATTTTAAACAAGCTCCTAAAATACCAATGTGCTCAGATTCTCAGTATAAAAATGGTATTACTATGGTTTTGATGCTCTTAAACCTCCTAATACTTAGCTGTAAATATTGCTGGGTTTGAAAGATGTGGCCCCACTAGGAAGGCAAGTCTCTCAGGTGGTTTCTGGGCAGAATGAGGCGTCAGAGCCTTTGACTTGAGAGGAAGGCATAGAGACCAGCTCCTCATACAAGCCCTGCATGGGGCAGGGACGCTGGGGAACTGAGAGAGATCCCCTCCAGCTGAATGGCTTCCCTGGCCTCAGTGTTCACGGAGGAGTCCAAGCTCGCATGGCAGCTTCCGCTCCAGCAATTACTGACTCTAAGGCCTGGGTGTGTCCTCTGCTCAGCTTGGGGTGTGGAAGCAACTGGCAGTTTGGGGGCTGCTGTAAAAATGCAGAGAGAGATGGGGGAGGCAGCTGAGCATGACACTGAAGCACCCTAACGCCGCCTGGCATCCCAGCACCTTGGTCCTCCAATAACTACCTGGTACCCCAACACTGCCTAATACCCCAGCACCTCCAGCACCCCAACTCTACCCCTGGCACCCCAACACACTCACCCAGCACCTCCCAGCACCACTTGGCACCCCAACAAAAGCTCAGCACAGCCTGGCACTCCAATACCACCCTGCACCCCAATACACCCAGCACCCCCATCTGGCACCCCAACACATTCACCCAGACTGCCCGGCATTCCAACATGCTCCCCAAGCTCCCCACCCTGCTGGCCACCCTGCTCCTCCACACTCTTCAGGACTTATTGTCCATTCACTTCCTCCAGAAATCCTCCAGCCCGAGTCAGGGCAGGGTGTCCCCTCTGACTGTCTCCCTGGTTTTCCCAAAGCCCTGAGCGGCAGGCCCTGACAGTCTATCAATGAGCAAAGGGAGGTTTGTCAGCTTCACTGTCAAGCAGGGCAACAGCAAGGAGACCCCGGGAGCATCTTAACGGACTGGGGGCCAGGGACAACCACAGGACCCATGGTCCAGGGACCCTGGGGGGAGGGGCCACATGCGGTATGGGGGGAAATTCAGAGACAGAGTCCTGCAGGACCTGAGCCTGGAGCAAGACAACAGTCACAGATGCCGCAGCTCTGGGCATAAAGAATGACTCTGGATGCTAGCAGCTCCAATGCACTTTATGTGTGAGGTTTCATGTCTCAGCTCAAGTTGGCCATGGCCAGACTCCAGTGACAGGCGCAAAAAACAAAAAGATGACTCCCAGCTACCAAAAAAAAAAGAGGACTGCCATGAACCGCCCCAACTCCCCAGAGACTAAAAATCATCTGTCAGGGGAAAGGAGGGTCCCAGACTTGTTGGCACGGGAGAATCAGGGCAGGCGGGACTGGCTAGAGTCTGGGCTGGGGCTGCTGCACCTGCAGGTCCCACAAGTTGATGAGGCGGTCGGCCTCCCTCCAGCCAGACAGCAGAGCCCCATGGGTTGTGGAGTAAAACGTCCGGTGTGTGGCTTCCCCCGCAAACAGTACCTGGAGCTGCAAAGAAGGGCCAGGGTTAGAACAGGGATGGGATCTAGTAGCAGAGTCTGAGCACAGAAACACAGAAACTTGAGCCCCACACACTGGTTCACACACACACCTACCACAGGCAGGACAAGAAACCGCTGCGCTCCAAGAGCTCAGGTGTGAACAGCACTTAGAGAAAGCAAGGTCATGTCAATACTGAATAGTAATCTTGCTAAGATTACTATTACACATGGGCGGGGGGGGGGAGGTGGAGAGACTTGAGCGGTAGGGCAGGCAGAGGAGTGGAAGAAAGCTAAAACCTTGTCTGCCACATGATAATTCTATCAGTAGTGCCCCAGACTCAGGAGGATCACGGGAGCCCAGCGGGTCCAGGCTACAGTGAGCCACAATAACGACAGCATTCCAGCCTGGGCTACAGAGCAAGACCCTATTTCTTTTCTTTCTTTATTTTTTTTTAACAATAGCCAAGCATTTTATTTTTCTCCATTTCACTGGTAAATCTCATAACGTTAAAAAGAACTATGTAATTAAGACCCTATTTCTAAAAATAAAATTTTTAACTCAAATCTATAAAAAAAAACTGTAATGCCTAAAACTGAAAATTCAAAAAGTAGCGTTTCCAAGCAGGCAAACTGAAAAGAGATCATAAGATGATTGGAGCCAGGCGTGGTGGCTTACACCTGTAATCCCAGCACTTTGGGAGGCAGAGACAGAGGACTGCCTGAGCTCAGGGGTTCGTGAGACCCGCCTGGGCAACTTGACAAGACCTCATCTCTACAAGTCAAAAAATTAGCCAGGTGTGGTAGCACACACCTGTAGTTCCAGCTACTTGGAAGGCTGAGGTGGAAGGATAGCCCAGTAGGTAGAGGCTGCGGTGGCTGTGAGTATGCCAGTGCATTCCAGCCTGGGCAACAGAGTGAGACTCAAGCTCAAAAAATAAAGTAAGATGATTGGAAAACTGAACGCTGACTGAATGTTGGATGATAGAGAGGAATTATTGTTCATTTTTAAGTGGGGAAACACTATCACGGTTACGTATTTATAAAAGGAATATTTATCTTTTAGCGATACAAACCCAAGTAGCTGCAGATGGAGGTGCAGGCCTGACACTAACAGGGAGGCCTGGCTGCGGTGACAGCAGGGGGAGCCAAGTGGGACCCCTGAGGTGATATCTGCTTTTGCCCACCTTGGAAATTTTCCACAACTAAATGTTTTTTTAAAGTGGCAGCATCAACATGCTTGTAGAGATACGGTAAATTTAGTGATAAGACTGGGCCAGCAGCATGGTCTGGGAAGGGCCAAATGGGCGCTGTTTTTGTTCTGTTTTCTTTTGATAGCCAGCCCTATAGAATCCTCGGACTCTTCATGCTGTGTGGACATAAAGTGTGCTTTGTGCACACTTCCGAGGAAAATAATACAGTTCAACATGATTCTTACTTTCCGAAAGAAAATGGCGTCTGAATCTGGGGGTCCCAGCCCACCCTTCACTCTCACTCCCACAGCTCTGGGCCTTCAAGGGGCCTCGGCCTCAGAACCCATGTACCCCTACCCCCGCCCACCCCACCCCAGAGGCCCCATACCTGGGCACTGGCGCCCTCTGCAGGCAGGGGCTGAGCTAGCAGGTCCAGGTCATCGCCGGTGCTGCCCACCGCCACGTAGCTGTAGGAGCCCCGGGTATACGGGGCGCTGTGCCAGCGGGTCCTCAGCACGCTCCGGGGCGCAGGGAGCCGCGGGTTTCCTGAGCCACAGAGACGCGGGGTGTGAAGCCGGAGCTCCCACCACACATCTGCAGTCGGCTGTCGTCTTAAAGCATGAGGCTCCACTCGGGAAGAAAGCAGAGCAGTAAAAGGCCCTCCCTGTCGTGGCTGGTCTGTCGACTCCGAGCAGAGGACAGCAGGCCATGCGGGCAGGCGCCCCCACCCCACACCAGGTGGCTGGCTCCTGCTCAGCCCCTGGGGCTTGGGTGCCCTTGACAGGACCGCTCTACCTTTTCTGAGCCGTGACTACCTCCTCTGAAAATCTGATTAAGGACAACTATGCTTGTTTTGGTGGCAGACGACAGGGAAAAGAAGTAGAAAGGGTCTGTAAAGCATTTCAGTTCCTCAGAGATAAGAGCTGTTACTGACCCCTCTCATATGAGGAAGAAGAACAGAGCCAAACTTAGTTCTTCTCTGTTCTGGAAAGTTTAGTTCCTGCCTAGAGGTCAGCCAACACCAAGCACGAGGCAGTCACTTTGCCGTGTGTAGTACCTGTGATTCTCCGGAGCACTTGGGTTAAAGACCGAAGCACTTCTTCATCTGACAGAGTCTCCATAAACTCAGATTCGAGCCCAGCAATGAATCCACAGAGAACATGGACAGACCTGCATGGAGAGAAAGACCACTGAGAGAGCCACACCCAGTCACATACTCCGTCCCTGTCCGTCTCTCAGCAATGAATCAATGACACCCACACAGAGAGCAGGCCCTCTTCCCTCAGAGGGAGGTCTGGGTGTGGCCACAAATTTCTGGGGGTACCAAGACCCTGTCAGGGCCCCTGGAGGGGAGAACCACCTTCATAACAATAAGAGCATTTGCTGCTTCCCCTGCATCAACAGTCACACAAGAGCAAGGCAGGTAAACTGTCCCTTAGCAGAACCCAGGCAGCAGAACACCCTGCTGTCAGGCATAGTGTTCACCACCATGCACACACGGTACAAAGATGCTGCTCCCTTGTGAGAATGTCCTTGATGAAGCAGTAAAGTTATTAATGTTATTAAATCTTTTTTTTTTTTTTTTTGAGTAGGAGTCTCACTCTGTTGCCCAAGCTAGAATGCAGTGGCAAGCTCATGGCCACCACAGCCTTGGCCTGCTGGACTCAGGTGATCTTTCGGCCTCAGGTTTTCAAGTAGCTGGAACCACAGACGTCCGCCACCACATCCAACTAATTTTTGGATTTATTGTAGAGACGAGGTCATGCCAAGTTGTCCAGGCTGGTCTCAAACCCCTGGACTCAGGCAATCCTCTCGCCTCCACCTGCCAAAGTGCTGGGATTACAGGCGTGAGCCACCATGCCCAGCTAATGTTAGTAAATCTTGACCATGGAGTACACGTCTTTTTGATCATCTGTGTGAAGAAGTGGGAAGTAGGTATAAAGCATTTCTGCTGCCTGTGGCACATGGTTGCGGAGGACATGCTGGAGCAACACTGGAGTCACTAGGGGCTTCCTCCACAGACAAACTGAGAACAACTCAGACCAACTGTGGACTTCCAGGCTGGGGTATCTGGCAGACATTTTCTCAAAAGTGGGCAAAGTGTACCTGTCACAGGAAAATAACTAACAAACAATATTTATTGATGGTGATAAAATTTAAACTCTCAAGCAAAAAATATGATTTCAGAAAACTTGGCAATGTGCAGTGGCTCATTTCTGTAATCACAGTGCTTTGGGAGGCCAAGGCAGGAGGATTGCTTGAGGCCAGGAGTTTAAGATCAGCCTGGGCAACTTAATGAGACCTCATCTGTATAAAAAAAAAAAAAAAAGAGAGCCGGGCTCGGTGGCTCAGCCTGTAATCCCGCGCCTTTGGGAGGCTGAGGTGAGCAGATTGCCTGAGCCCGCGGGTTCGAGACCCGCCTGGGCAGCGAGACCTCATCTCTACAATAAATCAAAAAATCAGCCGGGCGTGGTAGCGCATGCCTGTAATTCCGGCTACTCAGAAGGCTGAGGCGGGAGGATCGCCGGAGCCCAGCTGTCGAGGCTGCGTGTCCGGGAGCGGCCACTGCACTCCAGTCTGGGCCACCAAGTGAGACTCC
>NW_007116185.1:24108-32925 GCF_000164805.1 Carlito syrichta
TGGGGTGGTCATGAGCGTGCCACTGCCCTCCAGCCTGGGCGACAGAGTGAAACTCCAACTCAAAAAAAGAAAAGAAAAAAAGAAAATCATACACATTTGTTCAGTTCAAGTTTTATGTAGCACAAGAGCCTTTGTAAGGAAATGAGCGCCCAAAGACACAGAGTTGAACACATAAACCAAATTGGATCCCCCAAAATATTCCACAGACATATAAAAAATGCGACAAAGTAAAAGGTCTTGGATTAGGGTAGTTAACTCTGTAGAGAAGGGATTAGGAAGATAAAGATTCTCTTTTTTTTTTCTTTTTTTTTGAGTTGGAGTCTCACTCTGTCACCCAGGCTGGAGTGCAGTGGTACTCTCACGGCCACCGCAGCCTCGATCTGCTGGACTCAGGCAATCCTTCCACCTCAGCCTTCCGAGTAGCTGGAACCACAGTCACACGCCACCGTGCCTGGCTAATATTTTGATTTATTGTAGAGTTGAGGTCCCGCCAAGTTGTCTGGGCTGGTCTCGAACCCATGGGCTTAGGCAATCCTCTCACCTCAGCCTCCCACAGTGCTGGGATTATAAGCGTGAGCCATTATGCCTGGCCCAATAAAGATTTTCTTAACAGCTGGGCTCGGTGGCTCAGCCTATAATCCCGCGCCTTCGGAGGCTGAGGTGAGCGGATTGCCTGAGCCCGCGGGTTCGAGACCCGCCTGGGCAGCGAGACCTCATCTCTACAATAAATCAAAAAATCAGCCGGGCGTGGTAGCGCATGCCTGTAATTCCGGCTACTCAGAAGGCTGAGGCGGGAGGATCGCCGGAGCCCAGCAGGTCGAGGCTGCGGTGGCCGGGAGCGGCCACTGCACTCCAGTCTGGGCCACCAAGTGAGACTCCGACTCAAAAAAAAAAAAAAAAAGAAAATGTACACCTACTACCAACAGCTTAACAACTTCCCAATATTATACTGAAAGACTTTTGAGATCAGTGGCAATATTTTAAAATGTTGATAACATAATAATAAATGTATCAACATTTGGAAGACTACATAAACCAATATTTTCTGAATTACCAAAATCATGGATAGGTAAAGGATCCATGCAAAGTGCAAGACAGACTAGTGGATTTCAGTGTAACAGAGAACAAAAAAATTCACTGATATGGTCTCAGATTCCACATTTGGCCAACCATTAAGAAACCACCACTTCTTGAGTTTTGGTATACTATCAAAGAATATCTACAGTCATCTGAAAAACTATTTAAATGTTGTTACCGGCCGGGCGCGGTGGCTCAAGCCTGTAATCCCAGCACTTTGGGAGGTCGAGATGAGAGGATTGCCTGAGCGTGCGGGTTCGAGACCAGCCTGGGAAACTTGGCAAGACCTCGTCTCTACAGTAAATCAAAAAAATTAGCCGGGCCTGGTAGCGCACCTGAAGTTCCAGCTACTTGGAAGGCTGATGGGGAAGGATCACCTGAGCCCAGCAGGTCGAGGCTGCAGTGGCCATGAGCATGCCACTGCCCTCCAGCCTGGGCAACAGAGTGAGACTCCAGCTCAAAAAAAAAATGTCGCTCCCTTCTTCTAACTACATATCCATGTAAATCGAGACTTTCTTCATACATCTCTACCAAAATAAAACATCACAACAGAATGAATGCAGAGGCAGCCTAAGAACTCATATGTCTTCCGTTAAGCCAGACATAAAAGATATGTGCAGAAAAGACAAAAATTCTGCCACCTCTCATTAAATTCTGTTTGAGAAAATACTATTTTCATTAAGAAAACGTTATTTATGCTAACATAGGTGTATTACTATCATCTCAAGTAATAAATACATTGCTTTTTTTTCTCAGTTTTAATTTCTTGGTGGTGAAGAAATTGACATAACAAAAACTCTCCGAGGTCCTCAATCTTTTTTTTTTAGTCTCACTCTGTCCCCCAGACTGGAGTGCAGTGGCCACTCCCGGCCACCGCAGCCTCGCCTGCTGGGCTCCGGCGATCCTTCCGTCTCAGCCTTTCGAGTAGCCAGAATTACAGGCATGCGCTACCACGCCCGGCTGATTTTTTTATTTATTGCAGAGATGAGGTCTCGCTGCCCAGGCGGGTCTCGAACCCGCGGGCTCAGGCAATCCACTCACCTCAGCCTCCCAAAGGCGCGGGATTATAGGCTGAGCCACCGAGCCCGGCTCCCTCAATTATTTTTAGGCATACAAAAGGGATCCTGAGGCTGCAAAGTCTGAGAGCCACTGCCCCAAGCCGTGAGCAGCAACCCACCAAGGCACTCAGGGTTGGCCCCCAGGGCCTGTTGTCCTCACCAACGTCCTAAGCAACAGAGCACAGGCTGTGGGGTGGAGTCTGGTCAGGGGGCCAAGTCCACAGTCACCTGCCCTGCCACCTGCTGACTCTAAACTCCTGGAATATCAGTTTTCTCTTCAGTGCAACTTCCTTCCCTTACAGGTAGAGGGTTGTCCTGAGGCCTGCAGCTTCCTGCTCCCTAGCATGGCAGTAAGAGCTGTTCTGCAGGCGTGTCCTATGCACCCATCCCATCCGGAGTCTTCCAGGCCAAGAACTTGGTGCCCTCACATGCCACGTCTCTGAGTGGAGACGTGGAATTATGTCTGCCATCTGACTGCAATGTGCTAATTTTGTGTTTTAGTCTCACTTGGAAATATCAGTCCCACCATCCCTATATTAGTCATAGCATTCTTTTCCTAATTAGCACCTGGGTGCATATATGCTGCTTTTCTAAGAGGGCAGGGCCCTAGGACTGAGCTTTTCATCTATGGGTTTATGATTCCAATCCTTCTAAGAATGTTGTGCTCAGTTATTTTATACTGTTCTAGTATTGCCTCCCCAGGTAAAGGCAGAGCCATGTTTCAAGTTTTTTCTTTAGCTACATGCCTCAGCTTCCTACAGAATTCCAATAAATACTGACTGAAGACTGAACTCACGGACTGAAGGTTAGTTTTCTCACTGATTGAAGACTGAACATGCCTATGAGTCTACAGATACATTCTGGGCCCACAGGACACTAACAACCTGCATTCAGTAGGCTTCCATCTGTCCTTGCAGAGGTCAGGACCAGGGTGTCTAAAGCCAGCACCCTGGGGAGCTTGTGGGCTCCCTACCCATAAAGCCCCCCCAATACACCTCGCAGTAAACCAACATACTGCTGGATCCTCATTCAGCCAAAGATCCCGATCAGCCCACTCAGTGCTCCCCATAAGCTCCCGCAGAGCCCCTTGGTGGGGGCATACATACGAGAAGGAAGGCAGGACCAAAAACCCGATGAGCTTCTTGAACCAGGCGTCCTGCAGCGCAGGGGCAACATCCTCCAGAGGCGATGTGTCCTCCCACACCACCTGGATGAGCTCGCAGTCCGGTTCCCAGAAGGGCTCCTCGAACTCCAGGAAGATTTTATTGTTGGTCCCAAAGCCGATTTTCCTGATTGCTTCTGCCTTCTCAGCGGGCAGTGGTGGGTCAAAGAAGGTATCCAGATGTTCCTTAAGAAAACCTGGAATTCATAATGAGACTTGGCTTAAACTAGAATCAACAGCCCATAGAAGTCCACCCTGAGTCCACCAGGGGAGTCAGAAGAAGAGGTTTAGAGACATGCTGAGAGGACAACAATAGATTTAGGTTAAGAGCATGCTATTGAGAGACCCAGGAAACCAAGAAACTTATTTGCTGTAAAAGTAGCGTTTAGTTCACTGTATTTCATATATCCCCACCTCATGTTTACTATATATTTTGTGTATTCCTACCTCATGCATTTTATGAAATTTTAGTACTTTAAATCCTACCTCAGACCCCGTAGAATTAGGCATATGTCGGGTTTTAAGCAGTGTTTGTATTTAGAACTCTTGGGTTAAGCATTGTCAGCCCCAAGTTAGCAGACTAACTTGTGCTTTTACAACAGGATGTAAATGATAAAGCGATAAGCCCCTTTCAGACATTCCTACAAGGTGGCAGCAGACTCAGAGGCGCCAGCTGCTCTCTATCACCGGTTTTATCCCAGTGATAATTTAAACACAGTGGCTATGTAAACCTGCAGGGAACAAAGACTTTTATAAAAGTAACCGCCTTGCTATAATAAAGCTTGTGATATTTTATAAATTCCCAGAATTAGTATATGCTTTTCTACCCCACATTCACTGTATGGGTTTGGAGCATTCATATTTAACACTTTGTTAAGTTTGGCTTTTGCTGTCCCATAATGACCATGTTATGTTATGTAAATGTTAAGCAAACAAGCTTTCCTAAGCATACCTTGGGATGGAAACTTAAAGGGCTAATGTAATCCTTTGCCTGCCGGCTCAGGTTACTTCATACGCAGGGACTGTATGGACCTAACTTATCTAACATTCCACTCGGCCCATTACGTGGGTTTCTGTCAATCACGGGCAGCACCCACCAATACCAAGTGTTCCCGTACCCATTAGGAGAAATTACCCAATCATGTAAAATCAAGTTTGGAGTTTTTTCCCCTCCCTCTGTAATTGTGCATAAAAACTGCTTGCCATTATGAATCGGGGCTCTCCTCCCTGAAGCTGCTGCTTCGGGTGTGAGCTCAGACTCGAGCCTGAATAAAGACCCTCGTGTGTTTGCATCGGAGCTGGCTCTTTGTGGTCTCTATCTCTCTCATTAGAGTCCCGGGTTCAACAATGCCACCTCTCCAAGGCCCATCCACACAGGACTCTGGGAACACAGGGCTGAGGCTGCCTCTGGCTGTCAGGACCCACACTTTGGGGTAACCAAAACCAAAACAGAGGGACACCACTAGTCATGTCAGGACTGTCATCGCCACCTGCACAACTGTTCCTAGGGACAGCTAGTGTCTCAGCCTCTGCACACCATGCTGCTCAGGAATTAGCTCAGACGCACAGTTAAATACACAGGCTTTATCTGGAAGCCACATAAATATAGATCTGCATGACAAAAAAACTAACAACAAGGTCAAACCAGGAGATGTATCTGCAGCACATGATAACAAGCCAATCTCCTTCAAATCCTTGCAAGTCTGTAAGACAAAGATGAACAACCCAACAGCAAACAACCAAGCAAAGGGCAACAGGTGGTGAGAACAACAGGACAGGCACCCACACACTCTGTGGCTCTGGGCGTACACAAAGGGGTATTGTGTCCTCCACGCAGTCATTGTCCAGAGCTTGGATCCAGCTACTCCCACTACTGGAATTTATGCTGCAGACACCTTCACACAAGCATTTTTTTTTTCGTTGGAGTCTCACTCCTTCACCCAGGCTGGAGTGCAGTGGCACACTCATGGCCACCCCAGCATCGACCTGCTGGGCTCCAGCAATCCTTCCACCTCAGCCTTCCAAGCAGCTGGAACTACAGGTGCATGCTACCGCGCCCAACTAATTTTTTATTTTTATTGTAGAGACGAGGTCTCGCCAAGTTGCCTAGACTGGTCTCGAATCCACGGGCTCAGGCAAGTCACTTGCCTTAGCCTCCCAAAGTGCTGGGATGACAGGCTGAGTCACAGATTCTGGACCACACAAGCATTTTTAAGTGCACAGGTGAAACGTATGAAACAGAAAAAAGTGAAAACCACCTAAATTTCCATCAATATTTATTAAAGTAATGACACCTACGTACCTTTGGGTAGCACATAAGCTGGCTCCTTGTTAACAAAATGGGCACAGTTGTAACGATGTATCTACGGACAATGTTCCCAGTGATTAGCATTCTCAGGCTCAGCAAGCATGTACTACAAATATGAATGAACAAAGCCACTGGCTTTCAAAAAAAGCAAAGACCATTGTAGATCTATATGAACTGATTTGGAAACACTGACGAAAAGCTCTAAAAACAAGGCAAACTGAGCAGCCGATGCTAATATGTCTAGTGTGATTCCCTCTGTGGGAAACAGCAGTGGGGTCATCCCTGCACAACACCTTCTAGAAGGATCCAGCACAGTCCCGCAACCGCCCAGGGGGGAGGAATATGGAGATGGAGGCTTGCTTTCCATCACACACCCTTCTACCAAACCCAGATTTCCAAGCGAGCTCTGCCACCTCCTAGCATTGAGAACTTGGGCAATTAAGTGACTTTTCTCTCTTTGCCTAGATGTTCAAATCTGTTAAACAGGAGATAGCGCCAGACACCACCCAAGGGGTCGATGCAATGACTCAGGCAGAGATTAATGGCGGGGACCACCACATGAAACAAGCATCCAGTCAAAAGCAATTCTCCTAGCAACTTTGTTTTTAATCATCTCCACCTTTTATAAAATTGTCAGACAACTTTTACCCAAAGACTTCTATCTAAAGCACCAGATCTAGACTTACACAGAATTGTACATACGGCTCCTTCCACAGATTACCATGAGGTCTAACCTTGAGACCAAGTTCTTCATGTCCTTTCTTGTCTCCAAGAAAGCACAGGCAACCTCTAAAGCAGTCCCAGCTTTAACAGGGACCTCAAATGAGCTCACTTGCATTTTCTCTCACTGTGAAACCCTTAATTCCAAAGTATGCAGTTGCTACGAAACATAGTAGAGTAATTTCTGCCTCCTATCTGAAAATTATTAGAATGAAAATGTGAGCTATGTAGTCAAGCAAACGCCCTGGAGTCAACTGAGGCAGAATAAGATCAGAGGCCAGGGACACTTGGGATGGGGATTTCGACTGCAAATCTGACCAGAAAAATAGGCCCTACCTAAGGGCACAGTGACAATGACGTGATGCGCTGGGAAGCAGCTTCCGTCTTCACATTCCACCAACACCGGGAAGGTTTCCCCAGGAAATGCCGCCTCCTGGAAGGATCCCGTCCAGTGAATGGTCTTCACGGGCTTGTTAAAAACCATGACGTCCTCCGGCAAGGAGGACATTATGCGGTCTGTGAGTCCTTGGTAGCCCCTAGGAGAGATGTTGATGTCATTTAGAGCGTCCTGGACAGGAAAGACTGTGGAAATAAGCCCTCCAAGTTCCCACCGTTGGGGAAGGAGGGCAGGGATGGCTCCACCCTGTGGTTTTCCACTTACCACAGGAATGTTAATACCTGCCTTCTAGGATAATGGTAGGATTAAGTGAGTTAATGAACGCAAAGTTCCTGAGGTAATCTGCAGGGAACAAGGGTTCCCTCCTTGCCACCCTAGAGCTCCTGTTCTGTACGTCTCCTGAGGCACAAATGCCCATCCTCTAGGCAGGAGCCAAGGGGTTGACTCCAGCAATGATGCCTGGGAGAGTCAGGGGACAGCCCTGTGGAGGGTCTGCACCTGGCAGTGAGCAGCCACCCTGCCCCTCACATAACACTTGGCATGCAAGAGGTCTCAGTAAATACAACAGGAAGAGACGTCCTTCCTCCTTTTAGTCATTCGCTTGAAAATAACTTTTTTTTTGCTTAAGTAAGCAAGATTTGCCCTGAAAAAATTAAGAGAAACGCCAGGAGCAGTGGCTTATGCCTATCATCCCACCACTTTGGGAGGCCGAGGTGAGAGGACTGTCTGAGCCCACGGGTTCGAGACCAGCTCGGGCAACTTGGCAAGACCTCATCTCTACAATAAATCAAACGAGCCAGGTGTGGTGGCACGCGCCTGTAGTTCCAGCTACTTGGAAGGCTGAGGCAGAAGGATCACCTGAGCCCAGCAGGCCGAGGCTGTGGCAGCCATGAGCATGGCACTGCACTCCAGCCTAGGCAACAGAGTGAGACCCCAACTCAAAAAAAAAAAAAAGAGAGAAACAAGCAACAAATTTCTCTGAACAGGGAGTGCAAGTGGCCTCTGGTCTCCCTTACGCCTCCTCTGCCACCTAAAACCCAAGCAAGGCCATTGGCCCTGGAGAGCGTACAGGGAGGTGGAGAGGACCGCTGAACACATACCCAGAAAAGGTGCAGTCCAGCCCTGGCAGGACAGTGTACTCTCCAAAGGGCGCCAGGGCAACCAGGTCCATGCTGTGGGTGCCGCTGACGCAGCACTCCACGTTGAAGAAGGTCTTCAGAATAGCCAGCTTGAGCTTCTTGGTCTCCTCGTCCTCCGTCCAGCCGGCCACATGATTGCTGATCTCCTTCTTGAGGTACTCCCCGACACTGGGCACCAGGGTCTCGGTCACATGCAGGAACTCTCGGGTCTGGTCTATCAGACTGTAGAACAGACTGGCCATCTGAGCCACCAGCTGGAGGCTGACACTTGCCCCGGAGCTGGTGTAGCTCAAAGAGGGCAGGCCCACGTGCCCCCCTGTCTCTATCTGCTGGTTTTCCTCCAACAGCTCCTTCTGCCCCAGCAGCCCGTACTCTGCAGCCAGCTGGAAGACAGGGTTGCCCCGGGAGGGCCCATGGATCCAGTGCGCACCTATCTCCACCACGCCACCTGGGAGGGGACGGAAGACGCCCATGAAGGGACCCTTGCCAGAAAGGTCACCCTGAGCCCTTTTGCTGAAACAAACCCAGCCCCAGCCTTAAGTATGATATGACCAGTCTAAGGGCCACCCGGTCCCCAAAGTCCTCCTGTCTCCGGGAGCCATGTGGCTCCCAAAGACAGAACCTTGCCAGATCTGGCTTAAGGGCAACACCCGGCGAGGGGGCGTTCCGGCCTGCGCCGCCGCCCACTTCGTGAGAACGCCGCTAGAGGCGACCCGCAGGGAACGAAAGGGTCCAGGGGTGGGGGCACCGCAGCGGAGGGGGACTGCCTGTGAGGGCAGAAACGGGGCAGCTGTGTAGGGCGTGGGTTACCTTCCCTGGTAGGTGCTATCCTGACTAACTGGGCAGCTGAGTTTCAGGGCGGTGAACTTTGGCTGACGGAGCGGGGTGGGGATTCACTCCAGGCGTCCAGTACGACTTCCTGGCCGGCCCAGCCGGGCGCGGGGCGGGCCGGAGCT
>NW_007116186.1:0-313 GCF_000164805.1 Carlito syrichta
CTGATGTTTTTAGGTTGCCAAGTATTTATTAGGTACTTTTAAGGGTAAACAGGATTCATGCATTCCATGTCCCTAAAAAACTTCTGGGCACCTGCCTATTTTGTATACAGAGTTTGGGATCCACATCATGAGGGAAAATCAGGGCATCTTTCTGAGAACGAAGAGGAAATCCGGTTCTAAGAGTCCTATTTGCCAGAATCTACACTTCCACTTCATAAGGTTTAATCAGCAATCTGGGCTTCTAGGTCCCTACATTTTTCTGAGCTACTTGCTCCGTGGATACCTTAAATCTGTCATTAGAGATCCTCAGGTA
>NW_007116187.1:0-313 GCF_000164805.1 Carlito syrichta
CATCCAGCTAGCTAGTGGGCTGTCCAGCTGGCTAGTCATCTGGCTTAAATAGCTAGCCGTCTTTCTGGACATTGGGATAGAAAGCCAGCTTAACTAGCCAGCCACCCTGCTGGTCAGCTGGCTAGCCAGCTGGCTTAATTAGCTGACCACCGACTGAACCAACCAGCAAATCATCCGTCTTAACTTGCCAGCCGCCTAGCTAGCCAGCTGGTTAGACAGCTAACTTAACTAGCTGACTTGACTAGATAGCCATCTGGCTAGCCAGCTAGCTTAACTAGCTAGCCACCTAGATAGTCAGCCAGCTAGCCAGCTC
>NW_007116188.1:0-313 GCF_000164805.1 Carlito syrichta
AAAAAAAAAAAAAAAAAAATCACCCAGAGGACTTTCTAAAACACAAATGGCAGCAGGGGGATTCCTACCCTCAGATTTCCAGGTTAGGTGTTGGGGTGGAACTATGAAACTTGCGTTTCTAACATGTTCCCAGGTGATGCCCATGCTGCTAGTCTCTGGAAGGCAAGGAAGAGTAGGATCTCTTAAAACGAAAATGCAGGCCGGACTCAGTGACTCAGCCTGTAATCCCAGCACTTTGGGAGGCTGAGGTGAATGGATTGCCTGAGCCCATGGGTTCAAGACCAGCCCGGGCAACTTGGCGAGACCTGTCTCT
>NW_007116189.1:0-312 GCF_000164805.1 Carlito syrichta
CAGGTCGAGGCTGCGGTGGCCGGGAACGGCCACTGCACTCCAGTCTGAGTGACAGAGTGAAACTTCAACTCAAAAAAAAAAAGAAGGTGAGGTGAACATACACCGAAATCTCTCCTTTCTGCTCCACACCTACAGGAATGCTGCAGAAGAGATTAAAATTAACAAGTATGCAGTCCCTTTCAAAAAGAAAAGGAACTTTTTTTTTTGAGTTGAAGTCACTCTCTGTCACCCAAGCTGGAGTGCAATGGCACACTCACAACCACTGCAGCCTCGACCTGCTGGGCTCCAGCGATCCTTCTGCCTCAGCCTTCC
>NW_007116190.1:0-312 GCF_000164805.1 Carlito syrichta
GGGGGGGGGGGGGGGGGGGGGGCCCGAGTGTTGGGGCCACCTCCAGAGCAAGTACCAGGCAGTTCATGAGGCCCGAAAAGACCGTGGCTCCGGAGATTAAGGTCATGGGCGACCGGGCCAAGACAGTGTCCTTGTCGTGAGCCGAGAAGCGAACGAGAAACGAAGGGCGAGCGTGGACACCCTTCCCTGCGTGGATCTTGGATGCTGCAGGAGCCCTCCCGTCCGAGACTTGGCCGGGGTCTCCGCTGCTCGCGGCCTCATCCTCCGCGTCTGTAGGATGCCCGGGCGCCGCCAGGGCCCTCGGGCGGCCTA
>NW_007116191.1:0-312 GCF_000164805.1 Carlito syrichta
ACACACACACACACACACACACACACACACACACACACACACATACACACAGTAGCCCTGTTGCTATGAATCATTCTAAACCTCTTTGAACCTCAGTCAACCTCCATTCTTATTATCTCATATTGCCATTAATACTGCCATTCTTTTTTTTACATTATCAGTAATATTGTATTGAAATTAGAGAAGTCATAAGACACCTAAAGTCACTGACTCCTTGGGTTCACTGATGTCTAAAAATAATTAAGCTGGAAATGACTAGAAAAAAGTTTGCTTGCAGGTAAAAAACAAAAAAAAAAAAAAAAAAAAAAAAAA
>NW_007116192.1:0-312 GCF_000164805.1 Carlito syrichta
AAAAAAAAAAATATATATATATATATATATATATAAAATAAAACAAAATAAAGTAAAATAAAAATTTGGGCCAGGTGCAGTGGCTCAAACCTGTAATCCCAGCACTTTGGGAGACTGTGGTGAGGCAATTACCTGAGCCCACAGGTTAGAGACCAGCCTGGGCAACTTGGTGAGACCTCATGTCTACAATAAATGAAAAAAATTGACCAGGCATCATAGTGCATGCCTGTAGTTCCGGCCACTTGGAAGACTGAGGGCGGAAGGATTGCCTGAGCCCAGCAGGTCAACACTGCAGTGGCCATGAGCGTGCGC
>NW_007116193.1:0-312 GCF_000164805.1 Carlito syrichta
ATTTTTGATTTATTGTAGAGATGAGGTCTCGCCAAGTTGCCCAGGTGGGTGTTGAACCCACGGACTCAGGCAATCCCCTCACCTCGGCCTCCCAAAGTGCTGGGATTACAGGTTGAGCCACGGAGCCCGGCCCAAGCCTGGATTCTTAAAACCACCCTCGACTGCCTGTCTGGTTTCTGCTCAAAGAATTTCATCAAATAGCTCATTAAAAGCCCATGTGAGCCAGGCTTGGTGGCTCAGTCTGTAATCCCGCGCCTTGGGAAGCTGAGGTGAGTGGATTGCCTGAGTCCGCGGGTTCGAGACCCGCCTGGG
>NW_007116194.1:0-312 GCF_000164805.1 Carlito syrichta
AAAAAATCAGTCTTCGAGGGCAGTGGCACCGGCCTGTCGTCCCCGCCACTGGGGAGGCCCAGGCAGGAGACTGGCTTGAACCCAGAAGTTCAAGACCAGTGTGGGCAACACAGGGAGCGCCCATCTCCAACTCATCTTTTTAAAGAAATAGGATGTTTAAAATGTTGAAAAGGAAGAGCTGGAGGTGATGCTTTCTGTTTGGTGGTTTGCAGTCCGGACGGAGAAACGAGGTCTCGCCACGTGGCCAGGCTGGCTCGGAACTCCGGCCTCCCGAGGCCTCTGGGTCGCCGCTGGGAGCCCGGCCCCGCTTCG
>NW_007116195.1:0-312 GCF_000164805.1 Carlito syrichta
CCCCCCCCCCCCCCCCCCCCCGGCGGGCTGGGAGAAGAAAGGGGCCTAGGTGCAGAGAAGCAAGTGAGAAGTGGTCCCGCCGTCGGGCCCGTGTGGTCAGTTTTTATGTTCATAGCCGATCTATAACGTCAGCGTGACACAGCACAGCCCCGGGTCAAAGTCCCCGCGCGTTCTCGGGTGAGTCCCGAGCGAGGTGAAGGAGGCCACGGGTTCCTGGCGGGGCTGGAGGACGCACCCGACCTCTCCCGGCTACTTCGTTGCAAGAGGGCAAGGGCATGGGGTAGACTCGGAGGCCGGAGTCTGCCCCGACCG
>NW_007116196.1:0-312 GCF_000164805.1 Carlito syrichta
CCCAGCAGGCGAGGCTGTGGTGGCCGGGAGCGGCCACTGCACTCCAATCTGGGCGACAGAATGAGACTAAAACTCAAAAAAAATGACCTGATTTGTCTTCAAGGAAGCAAGTGGTTGCCCGGTCTCCAGTCGGTGTCTTTTTATTTTTTAAATGTTTATTTATTTTGAGATGGGTCTCATTATGTTGCCCAGGCTGGACTTGAACCATCCTCCCATCTCAACCTCCTGAGTAGCTGGGACTACAGGCACACGCCAC
This sequence comes from Carlito syrichta, assembly GCF_000164805.1. NCBI lineage: Eukaryota > Metazoa > Chordata > Mammalia > Primates > Tarsiidae > Carlito > Carlito syrichta. The sequence goes on from NW_007116196.1 coordinate 257, forward strand.
CATGCCTGGCTACTTTTTTTTTTTTTTGAGTTGGAGTCTCACTCTGTCGCCCAGAC
>NW_007116197.1:0-312 GCF_000164805.1 Carlito syrichta
TCTTTAACAACCGGGAGGAGAAAAGAATGCAGGACCAAAAACATAAGATAAACTTACTGTATGCAGTCCAAGACATCGACATGGGAGGAGAGCTCACCATCTGCTATCTCAATATGCTGATGACCAGTGAGGAGTGCCGGAAGAAGCTGAGGGACCAATACTGCTTTAAGTGTGACTGTATCTGATGCCAAACCCAGGACAAGGTGATCTGCAACTGTTTCACCATCTGTACTGCAGAGATGCAGGAAGTGAGTATTGGCCTGTATCCTAGTATGTCTTTGCTCAATCACAGCTGTGACCCTAACTGTTCAA
>NW_007116198.1:0-312 GCF_000164805.1 Carlito syrichta
TCCATCCTTCCTCCCCTGCCTTCCTCTCGCAGTTCCAGTCCACGTGTCAAGGCTCCGGGCTCCAGGGCCTCCTCCGCCCTGGCACAGTCCCGTCCCCTTCGCCGCCACCTCGAGTTTATTTAGCAGATGGTCGCACACTCCCTCGCTTTTCCCGCAAGGTCCTTGAGGGCAGAGGCTGTGCCTGCCTCCCCGCGGTAGTGCTCGGTGGACAGACCGATGTTCGGGCCTCTTCTCTGACGCCCTGCTCAGTGTCACCCTCGGGGGCTGGCACCGCGGGCCTGGCGGGCGGACTGGCGTTCCCCAAGGCCCACA
>NW_007116199.1:0-312 GCF_000164805.1 Carlito syrichta
ATGTTCTCACTCATAAGCAGACCTTGAACAATTATCATAGTACTATAAGAAAGGGATTGGAAGTAGTGAGAAACTGTTAGGGGAGGGGCGTGGGATTGAACTTAAGGCTTGAAGGAACACAGAAGAACTTAAAACCGAGGTGGCAGTGGCTGGGACTTAAGAGAGGGTAAGGTGGCCGGACTCGGTGGCTCAGCCTGTAATCCCAGCGCTTTGGGGGGCCGAGGTGAGTGGATTGCCTGAGCCTGCGGGTTGGAGACCTGCCCGGGCAATTTGGCGAGACCTCATCTCTACAATAAATCAAAAAATTAGCCG
>NW_007116200.1:0-312 GCF_000164805.1 Carlito syrichta
GGATCCGCCAAAGCCCTTCCCGATTGGACGCCTGTTCTGCAGGCTCCACAGGGAGGCCTGGCGCAGACCTGGGTACCCAGTGGCCGTGCGTTGGCTGCCTGTGCCAGGGCCACGGGCGAAGAGCCTGCTCCGTGCCGAGTGCAGGGGCAGCCTAGAACCCGCCAGACTCCTCTGTGGCTCTTTTTTTTAAAAGCTGAACTCTTACTCTGTAATCTAGGCAGGAGTGCATGGCACACTCACGGCTGTCCCAGTGTCGATCTGCTGGGCTCCGGCGATCCTTCTGCCTCAGTCTTCTAAGTTGCCAGAACTACA
>NW_007116201.1:0-312 GCF_000164805.1 Carlito syrichta
TGAAACATATGGCAATTCTATTGTTATTATTTTTGAGAGCCTCCATGCTGTTTTCCATAATAGCTATACCAATTAACATTCCTACCAAAAGCATACAACAGTTTTTTTTCCTACACATCTTCACTAAACCTCCTATCTTTTTTCTTGTTCATAATAGCCATTCTAAAAGATAAAGATGATATCTCTTTTTTTTATTATACAGATGTGGGGTGCAATTCAGGGTTAGGTATACAAACACTGATCATATAGATACCCTTGTTGATGAGGTATGTCCCTCCCTCCCCTAGCAGTTTTCCTCAACTGCCTATCCCA
>NW_007116202.1:0-312 GCF_000164805.1 Carlito syrichta
AAACCCCACCCCCCCCCCCAGCAGTTTCCAACTACTGCCAATTCCTGTCTTATAGTACTATGATAATTGCTCAAGGTCTGCTTGTGAGTGAGAATATGTGGTACTCAGTTCTTTGTTTCTGTGATAGATCACTCAGTATTATAGATTCTAAGTCCATTCAAGTTGCTGCAAAGTTCATAATTTTGTCCTTTTTTGTGGCTGTGTATTATACCATCATGTATATGTACCACATTTTTTAAATCCTGTCCTCTTTTTTTATTTTTTTGAGTTGGAGTCTCACTCTGTCGCGCAGACTGGAGTGCAGTGGCCGCT
>NW_007116203.1:0-311 GCF_000164805.1 Carlito syrichta
CCGCCGAGGACATTTATCCGGCCCACCGGGTGTTTTGGCCACCGCTGCCTGTCCTGCTGAGCAACCGACTGGTCTGAGCCGCATGTGTGGAATGAGCGTCGCACTCTCCGACTCCCTCCTTCTCTCTGTCGCTTGACTCCTCCGCTCAGTCTCGGGTGTGATCGGACGAGTCACCAGCTTGCCTGTGCAGAGCCTGCTGCTGCCTGAGGACCGAGGTAAGAATATGTTAGGGTTTATTTTTTTTTTGAAGCTAGGAGGTCTATTTTTTTTTTTAATTTTGCAGTTAGTAGGGCCTTTTTTTGCGGTTAAGG
>NW_007116204.1:0-312 GCF_000164805.1 Carlito syrichta
AAAAAAAAAAAAAAAAGTAAAAGAAAAAGAAAAGACAGCAAAAGTAAGTTGTTTATCTCTGGGTTTATGGTAACATTATTTTTATTTTATTTTATTTTTTAAAATGTTCTACTTTTCCTAAAATGAACACAGTTTGCTTGACAATAAGTAAAGCATCACTTGGTAATTTATTTAAATATATTTTCCCATTGTAAATATTGTTATTTTTTCCTTTCTTTTTTTAATATTTGAAAAAATTACTTCAGTAGCTTTGAGGGTACAAATAGTTTTGGTCTGGGCTTTAAGTGTATCCCCCACCCCACCTGTGCACAT
>NW_007116205.1:0-312 GCF_000164805.1 Carlito syrichta
CACTGCACTCCAGTCTGGGCGACAGAGTGAGACTCCAACTCAAAAAATAAAAATAAGAAAGCTAGGCCCAGTGGCTCACCAGCACTCTGAGAGGCAGAAGTAAGAGGATTGCCTGAGCTCAGACACTCAAGACCAGCCTGAGCAACTTGGCAAGACCCCATCTCTACAATAAATCAAAAAATGAGCGAGGCGTGGTGGCGTGCCCCTGTATTCCCAGCTACTTGGGAGGCTGAGACGGGAGGATCGCCTGAGCCCAGGAAGTTGAGGCTGTGGTGAGCCGTGATTGCACTCCACTGCACTCCAGCCTGGGCC
>NW_007116206.1:0-312 GCF_000164805.1 Carlito syrichta
ACCAGGCTTGGTGGCTCAACCTGTAATCCTAGCACTTTGGGAGACCAAGGTGAGTGGATTACCTGAGCCCATGGGTTCGAGACCAGCCTGGGCAACTTGGTGAGACTTCATCTCTACAATAAATAAAAAATTAACCGGGAGTGGTAGTGTGCGCCTGTAGTTCCGGCTACTTGGAAGACTGAAGCAGAAGGATCGCCTGAGCCCAGCAGGTCAACCCTGGGGTGGCCGTGAGCATGCGTGCCACTGAACTCCAGCCTGGGTGACAGAGTGAGACTCCAACTCCAAAAAAAAAAAAAAAAAAAAAAGCAAACA
>NW_007116207.1:0-312 GCF_000164805.1 Carlito syrichta
ACTATAAAAATAAAAAAATTAGCCAGGTGCGGTGGCTCACATCTGTAATCCTAGCACTTTGGGAGGCGGAGACAAGAGGACTGCCAGAGCCCAGGGGGTCGAAACCAGTCTGGGCAACTTGACAAGACCTCATCTCTATAATAAATTTAAAAATTAGGCATGGTGGCGTGTGCCTGTAGTTCCAGCTACTTGGCAGGCTGAGGTGGAAGGATCACCGGAGCCCAGCAGGTCAAGGCTGCAGCAGTCATGAGTGTGCCATTGCACTCTAGCCTGGGCAACAAAGTGAGACCTGACTAAAAAAAAAAAAAAAAA
>NW_007116208.1:0-312 GCF_000164805.1 Carlito syrichta
CGGGTTTTTTTTTTTTTTTTTTTTTTTTTTTGAGTTGGAGACTCATTCTGTCATCCAGGCTGGAGTGCTGTGGCATGCTCACAGCCACTGCAGGCTCAACCTGCTGGGCTCAAGTGATCCTTCCACCCATCTCAGCCTTCAAAGTAGCTGGAACTGCAGGCATGTGCCACCATGTTCAGCTAATTCTTTGGATTTATAGTAGAGATGAGGTCTCGCCAAGTTGCCCAGGCTGGTCTCGAACCCATGGGCTCAGGCAATCTTCTCACCTCGGCCTCCCAAAGTGTTGGGATTACAGGCTGAGCCACCGAGCCC
>NW_007116209.1:0-312 GCF_000164805.1 Carlito syrichta
CTCTCTCTCTCTCTCTCTCTCTCTCTCACACACACACACACACACACACACACACATACATACACACACACACAGGTGCCTATGCAAGTTCACTTAAGCCTCAGGGCTGGTCCCTGCCTAGAGGGCTGGACCTTCTTTCCCAATTCTCTCCCAGGTTGTAGGGCTGGCCCCTGGACTTCCCTCTCCCTTTCCTGGTAGCCCTCAAACTTCTCATATGTGCCCCCAGCTTATTCCTGGATAAAGCCCATTAGCTGGGTCTCAGGCTGGGCTCAGCAGATTTCCAGGTGACTGACAGGCCATTTTCACCACCAC
>NW_007116210.1:0-312 GCF_000164805.1 Carlito syrichta
CCAAAGTGACTGAAGCACTCATAATAAAGTTATGTCAGTCACTGGGAAATCCATTATGTAGAAGACCCAGTCACTGGGCAACCATCACAGAGAAGAGTCAGTACTGGCAAACCAATCATAGAGGAGGGCCAGTCACTGAGACACATTTCACAGAAGGGCACTAGGCAGTAGGTTATCCATTATGGATGAAGGTCAATGGGGACATTTCACAGATTAGGACCAGTCACTGAGGCACCCATTAGAGAGAAGTGCCAGGAAGTAAGGCTCATATTATGGTGGAGGAAAAGCCACTGGGGCATACATCTCAGAGGA
>NW_007116211.1:0-312 GCF_000164805.1 Carlito syrichta
GTTAAATCAGCTAGCTAGTCAACTAACTATTCCACTAGATTAAGTCAGGTAGCCAGATAACTAGCCAGTTAGCAAGCTGGTTAAGTCAGCTTGCTAGACAGCTAGATAGCTTGTTTGCTAGCTAGCTATGTCAGCTAGATAGCCAGCTAGCTATTCAGCTAGGTAGTTAAGACAGCTAGCAACTCAGCTAGCTGGCCATCTAACTAGTAGTTTCGCTCACTTTCCATCAAGTCAGCTAAATATTTGGCTCGCTCCCCTGCCAACCGGTCAGCAAACTAGTTTGCTCGCTCGCCAACCAAACAGGTCAACTAA
>NW_007116212.1:0-312 GCF_000164805.1 Carlito syrichta
AGTTAAGTAAACTAGTTAAGCCAGTTGGCTAGGTTGCTGGCTATCTAGGAAGCTAGGCAATTAAGTCAGTTGGCTAGCCAACTGGCCAGCTAGTAAAGTCAACTAGTTTAGTCAGCTGGCTAACTAGTAAAAAACTGGTTAGGACAGTTATCCAGCTGACTCACTAGTTATTTCAGGTAGTTAATTCAGCTGGCTTGCTAGGTGGCTAGGTAATTAAGTCAGCTGGCTATCCAGCTGGCTAGTTAGATAAGTCAGTTCAGACAGCTGGCTTACCAGCTTGCTAACTAGGTAGCTAGCTAGTTATGTCAGCTG
>NW_007116213.1:0-312 GCF_000164805.1 Carlito syrichta
CACGCTGCTCCTCCTGCCCCTGGCGCGCTTCCTTTCTGCACCGCCTGTCCTCTAGGGCCCCTCCAGGAAGCCTTCCCTGATCTCCCCGGGAGCCCTCCAGCCCAGCCCACAGGGTCAGGGAAGGTTCCTGTCAACCCCGAGCTGAGCTAGAGGACAAGTAGGTGAGAGGAAGCGGGCGGCCAGGCAGAGGAAGCAGCAGGAGCGGCGGGGACAGCAGGGCCGGGGCCTGCACACCCTGGCTGGCCAGCAGTGCCCCTCACCGTATCCGTGGGTCTCTGCTCCGCCTCTTTCCCCGCCATTAGACCACGGGCG
>NW_007116214.1:0-312 GCF_000164805.1 Carlito syrichta
GAATGGAACAGAATTGAATGAAGAAGAATGGAAGGGAATGGAGAAAAATGGAATGGAATGGAATGCAATGGAGTACAGAGGAAAGAAGAGGAATGGACTCGAGAGGAATACATTGGAATGGAAGGGGAAAAATGGAATGGAATGGAAATGGAATGGAATCAATGTACAAGAATGGAATGGAATGTAGAATAATGGAACATAATTGATTGGAATGGAGTGGAGATGTATAGAATGGAATTGAGAGGAAAGGAATGGAATGGAATGGAGAGTAAAGGAAGGGAGAGGAATGGAATAGAGAGGAAAAGAATAGAA
>NW_007116215.1:0-312 GCF_000164805.1 Carlito syrichta
ATATCTGTACCTACAATTCACTTTGTCAATTTTTTAAAAATGTGTTTAAAAAATAATTTCTTTCATTTTTATTTTTCATACTTCAAAAAGTATCTGTTGAAATTCTGGGTTGTTTAGTTATCCATAGATATACTGGATTACAGCAGAAGTTATACATCATTCTTATTCATAATCTGACTGAATATTATGTAATGGTAATAAGACACAAATAGTGACAGATTATGTATTTTTACCTTAAGATTTATTATCTCGCTTAATCACATTGCCTTGATATATTTTATCTCTTGGCATACCCTAATCCAGGGCACAAGC
>NW_007116216.1:0-312 GCF_000164805.1 Carlito syrichta
ACTCACCTCAGCCTCCCAAAGGCGCGGGATGACAGGCTGAGCCACCGAGCCCGGCTTAACATTTTCTTTTTTAAACGACATCCTCCAAATCCGGGGTGTACGTGGCACTGCACACCTCGCAGGGGACCAGCTCATGTCAGGTGCTCATCAGCCCTGCGTGGCCTGGGCTACCGTGGAGGCTGCGGGGAGGGGGGAGACTTACGGAGCCCGCACGCCTGCAGCTCCGAGGGAACTTGAATTCCTCGTTGGCAGCCCCCCCGGGCTACCCCAGGGCCCTCCGCTCGCGAGCCTCCCGGGCGCCCCAGGTCAGCG
>NW_007116217.1:0-312 GCF_000164805.1 Carlito syrichta
AGGCCTTCCTGCCTCCGGGCCTGCGTCCAGCCCTCCTGGATGCCGAGCGCCCGGCCCCGCCCACCTGCCTCTGCGCGCAGCGCGTCCGGGAAACTCAGGGAGGCAGCCCCACGCCCGCCCAGGGCGTCCCCTCTGCCGAGGACAGCGGCGTGTCACTGGCAGTGCCCTGACTTCAGTCTTGAGGAGTGCACAAAGCACACCCGGCCCCTTCGAGCCTGGGGACCCCGGGGAGCTGCCGTCTTCGACCTCCTCCAGGCGGGGCTCGGAGAGGATCGGCGGCCCGCCCGGGGGCCAGCCGGACGCCAGGAACCC
>NW_007116218.1:0-312 GCF_000164805.1 Carlito syrichta
CTGCACTCCAGTCTGGGCGACAGAGTGAGGCTCCAACTCAAAAAAAAAAAAAGAAAGAAAGAAAGAAAAGACAATCTAGAGACCAGGAAAACAATTTTTGCAAGGTTAATGGACTGATAATGGACTTATGCCCAGAATATATATTTTAAAAACTCTCAATGTTCAATATTAAGAAAACAGCCCAATTAATAATGGGCAAAAGATTTGAACAGACACTTCAAGGTTTCTCAAAAAAGATGATCACCATCATTAATCATTAAGACAATGTAAATTTTTTTTTTTTTTTGAGTTGGAGTCTCACTCTGTCGCCCA
>NW_007116219.1:0-311 GCF_000164805.1 Carlito syrichta
CCACCTGATCTCTGGTCCCTCGACTGCTGGGGGCTGAGCCGGGGGAGGCAGAGTGTGAAACAGCCTGGCACAGGGCAGCTCAGGGCATGGTGGGGCAATGCAGCCAGGGAGGGATCTCAGCGTTCCATGGGGCCAGAAGCCAAGGGCCACCCTAGGCAGGGAGGTAGCAGCAGTGGCAGTGGCAGAGCAGTGCATGGGGATGGCATCCTCCTGCCCGCAGGTCTGCTCGGAGGCTGAAGAGAAGCCTGGCAGTGGCAGGAGCAGCAGTCACCTGAGGTCCCACTTTAGAGGCTCGGCGGAGCTGGGTGGGG
>NW_007116220.1:0-311 GCF_000164805.1 Carlito syrichta
ACCCCGTGCTCACTCCCCCCCCACAATCCCCAGATTTCGGGGGCCGCTTCCGCCCGTTTCCTCCGTACCCCCCTCCGAGCTGGCTCCCACGACCCAGGCCCAGACGTTTCGTACCTTAAAGTAGATCTCGTCCACCACCTCGTGGTAGGTCTTGAGCTCGTAGAGCTGGACTTTGAAGTAAGGCGACGATAGGATGTTGGTCAGGATCATGGGGTTGAGGTTCATGGTCTTCTCGTTGCCCCACAGCGGCAGCACATTGCCCTGCTTGCCCGAGACCGCCGGCTTGGTGGCGCCGCCGCCGCCGCCGCCGC
>NW_007116221.1:0-311 GCF_000164805.1 Carlito syrichta
AACTGCTAGGGGAGGGAGGGGCATACCTCATCAACAAGGGTACTTGCATAATAAATGTTTGTATACCTAACCCTGAATTGTACCCCACATCTTTATAATAAAATAAATAAATAAATAAAAATTAGTATGTTATTTGTGCTCCAATATTATTTTCATGCATACAAATGTACAAAAAGAATGATCAAGTCTGATACAGGGCTTCATAACCAAACAATCACTCCCAAAGTAGACTAAGAAGAGACGTGGGGAGTACAATAAATGCCTTATTGTTTTATACATCTGTATCTGTAATCTGAATGACTAAAGAAAAA
>NW_007116222.1:0-311 GCF_000164805.1 Carlito syrichta
GAGGGGGGGGGGGGGGGAGAGAGCGGGGGGAGTGGGGGGTAGGGGGCCACCATATCACTCAGGCCCAGAGAGGCGAAGGACTTGTCTAGAGTCACCTAGGTTGTGATCGGAGGGGGAGGTGTGACTCCTGGCCCAGGGCTCTTTTGACCTTGGTCCCATGCTCTGGGCCAGGGTTGAAACACATTGAAATGTAGCACACAGGAGGTGAACTGTAATGTATATTAACCATGTGGGATGATTTGGGAGTAGTTCCATTTAGCCGGGCTCGGTGGCTCAGCCTGTAATCCCGCGCCTTTGGGAGGCTGAGGTGA
>NW_007116223.1:0-311 GCF_000164805.1 Carlito syrichta
AAAAAAAAAAAAAAAAAAAAAAAAAAAAATATATATATATATATACATTTTATATATATATATTTTCAAAAGCATAACACCTGTATATGTTCATCTTAGTCAATTTAATCAGTATGAAATATTGAAGAAGAAAATAAAAACAACTTGGAATCTTAGCTATCAGAAATAATTACTGTATTACTGTGTTTTGGTGAATATCTTTTAATCATATATGTGTTTGTAACCTGACTTTTTGTTTATTGAAAATATATTCTAGCCATCTTTTTATGTCAATGGACTTAAGAACATATTACATCATTTTTTTTTTTTTT
>NW_007116224.1:0-311 GCF_000164805.1 Carlito syrichta
AGTTGGAGTCTCACTCTGTCACCCAGGCTAGAGTGCAATGGCACGCTCATGGCCACCACAGCCCTGACATGCTGGGTGCAGGTGATCCTTCCACTTCAGCCTTCCAAGTAGCTGGAGCTACAGGCATGCATCACCACACCCAGCTAATTTTTTGATTTATTGTAGGGATGAGGTCTCACCAAGTTGCCCAGGGTGATCTCAAACCCATGGGGTTAGGCAATCCCCTTGTCTCTGCCTCCCCAAAGTAATGGGATTATAGGTGTGAGTCACTGAGTCCGGTCTAAAAACTTTTTTTTTTTTAAGTCGGAGTC
>NW_007116225.1:0-311 GCF_000164805.1 Carlito syrichta
GCCACCATGACGTCCTGCCGGCCATGGGTCTCCTCCCGTGTGCCCTGAGACAGGCTTCCATCTCCAGCCTCTGCCGGACCTCTGTCCGGCTCCACCACCTCTGGGGCGAGCAGCCAAGATAGCACCACCTGCTGGTGATTCAAGGTAACAACACCGAAATGGGAGACACAAGCTTGAAAAACAGACACAGACCAGATTTGAGTGGTGAACGGAGGGTGATCTGAACTGTCCTCCACAGCAGGCCAGGGGCCACTGACCCTAACTGCGAACTAATTTACCAGCTTGAAAAGACAGCTAGAAATCAGAGCTGA
>NW_007116226.1:0-311 GCF_000164805.1 Carlito syrichta
CAGCGAGTGAGCCAACACGTGTGCTGCCATAACTAGTTGGTTGGTGAGTGAGCTGACTGGTGAGCTGACTTAACAGTTAGATCTCTAGAAAACCGACTAGTTAGCTGACTTGCTGGCCTGCGAGCGAGCCCACAAGTTAGTTGACCTGTTGGCTAGTGAGCGAGTCGAATAGTTTGCTGACTGGTTGGCAGGTGAGCGAGCCGACTAGTTAGCTGACCTGATGGAAAGCGAGGGAGCCCACTAATAAACTGACCAGCTAGCCGAGTTGCTAGCTGACTAGTTAGCTAAGTAACTAGCTGATTTGCTAGCTG
>NW_007116227.1:0-311 GCF_000164805.1 Carlito syrichta
AAGATTGAAACAGAACCCCTACCTATCACCATACACAAAAATTAACTCTAAATGGATCAAAGACCTAAATGTAAAACCTCAAACTGTAAGACTCTTAGAAAACACAGGACACACCTAAGCCCAGTAAGAATGGCATCATTAATAAAACAAACAACAGATGCTGGCGAGGATATAGAGAAAAAGGTACGCTTATATACTGCTGGTGGGAATGCAAACTAGTACAACCTCTTTGGAAGACAGTGTGGTGGTTTCTGGAAGAACTAGAAATTGACCTTCCATATGATCCAGCAATTCCCCTATTGGGAATATAC
>NW_007116228.1:0-311 GCF_000164805.1 Carlito syrichta
CGCCCCCGCGTTCGCTCCCAGACCTGATGGCCGCCCCCGCTGACCCCACAGCCAGGGAGGGCCTCGCAGCCCCGCCCCGGAGAGCCCGCTCCAGGAAGGTGTCCTGTCCCCTGGCGCGCAGCAACGGGGACCTGGTACGTGAGGGCATGCAGGGGGGCGGCTGGGCACTGCTCCTGGGCACTCGCAGCCCAGCCCACCCTTGTCTTCCAGTCTCGCTCCCTGAGCCCGTCCCCGCTGGGCTCCTCGGCCCCCGAACGGCCCAGCCTCTCCTCCCAGGCAGGACATGGTACGTGGGGCAGCCCGGGCCCTGC
>NW_007116229.1:0-311 GCF_000164805.1 Carlito syrichta
TCACAGGCCAACAGGTCAGCTAACTAGTTGGCTTGCTCGCCAGCCAACTAGTTAAGTCAGCTCTTCAATCAGTTAGGCCACCAGCAGACTAGTTAAGGCAGCTCACCCAATGGTTCACATGATGCCTGACTAGTTAAGTCGGCTCACCAGTCGGCTTACTTGCCGGCCGACTAGTGAAGTCTTATGAGATTTTTGCTCACTTGCCAGCTGACTAAAGTCAGCTGACCACTCAGCTTACTCGCCAGCAGACTACTGAAGTCAATTGACCAGTCGGTTCACTCACCATCTGAATAGTTTTGTCAGCTAGTTAA
>NW_007116230.1:0-311 GCF_000164805.1 Carlito syrichta
GGAATGGGGTGGAGAGGAATGGAATAGAGAGGAATGCAATAGAAAATAAAGGAAAATTGATGAAAGAAATTGATTAGAATGTAGTGGAAGGGAATGGAATGGACAAAAAAGGAATAGGGAGGAGAGGAATAGAGCAGAATTGAATGGAAAGGAATGGAGAGGAATGGCATAGAATGGAATGGAATGGAGATGAATAAAATTGAAGAGTAATGGAATGGATAGGAATAGAATGGAGAGAAATAGAATGAGGGGAAATAGAATGGAGAGGAATGGAGTAGAAAGAAATAGATTGGAATGGAAAGGAGAAGAAA
>NW_007116231.1:0-311 GCF_000164805.1 Carlito syrichta
AAAAAAAAAAAAAAAAACAAACCCAAAAATTAGCTTGGCATGGTAGCACATGGCTATAGTCCCAGTTACTCATAGGCTGAGGTGGATGGACATGCTAAACATTATGATTTGATTATTACACAATGCATACATGTATCAAACCATCACATTGTATCCTATAAGTATATTCAACTGTGTGTCAATTAAAAACAAAAGAGCCGGGCATGGTAGCTAAAGCCTGTACTCCCCAGCTCTTTGGGAGGCCGAGGGGAGAGGATTGTCTGAGCCCAGAGGTTTGAGACCAGCCTGGGTAAGTTGGTGAGACCATGTCT
>NW_007116232.1:0-311 GCF_000164805.1 Carlito syrichta
CCGGCCTTTGGTGATTCCTGGAGCGTGCCCCGCCTGGGAAACGCCTGGGAATTGACGCAGGTTCAAGCTGGTCCTTTCTCAGGGCGGTGTTCGTGGCAGGCAGACCCTCGGTAAACTTAGAAATTGCGCCCAGGTGGGCACTGCGTACTCGGCTGTAAAACAACGGACTGGATCTTGGTCTGGCCCTTGAAAGCAGAAGCCATGTTAGTCATCACACAGGAGCGTGGGAATTGAATGTTGTCCTCAGAGAGCTGCCTCCAGTGCCAGGGTGCCAGGCAGCCGAATGCTGAGAACCGAACTTTCCAAATCAG
>NW_007116233.1:0-311 GCF_000164805.1 Carlito syrichta
CACCTCAGCCTCCCAAAGGCGTGGGATTACAGGCTGAGCCACCGAGCCCGGCTTTGGTGTCTTTATTTAACCCTTTGACAGTGCGAGAGAGGAGGCTGAGAAAGCCTGGCTCGATGGACCTGCTACCTAATGTCCACATGGGACGTGACATCCAGGCATGGCGCCCCAGGCTGATCCTGATGCCTACCCCACCACCTCCCAGGGACCTTGAGTGGCCTAATACGAATCATCAACCTCATCTTTAAAAATTATTAGTAAGAAGCCGGGCTCGGTGGCTCAGCCTGTAATCCCGCGCCTTTGGGAGGGTGAGG
>NW_007116234.1:0-311 GCF_000164805.1 Carlito syrichta
GCACACACACTAGTGAGTGTGTGTGTGTGTGTGTGGTGGGTGCGGGAGGTCCTGCGCCCCTCAGAGCCGGGTTTCAACGGAAGCCACCGCTCCTCCTGTCCCTAGGGCTCGAAGGGACCCTCTCCTCTTCCCTCCCAGCCCCTCCCCTCTTGGCCGGGTTTGGGGAGCCCCAGCCGGGCGGGCAACCCGGGGCAGCAAAGGCCTCACCGCGATGGTGCCCTCTGCAATTTATTCATCGCTTCCGCTGCCCACCTGGGGGACGGGCCCCCTCTCCGCTCGGCTGGGCCGCTGCCGGGCGCTCCCCTGGGGGC
>NW_007116235.1:0-311 GCF_000164805.1 Carlito syrichta
AAAGTATTCCAGGCAATTGAGAAAGATGGAATTCTCCCCAAACCATTTTACAAAGCTAACTTCACACTGATACCAAAACCAGGTAAAGATTCAACAAAAAAAGAGAACTATAGGCCAATATCATTCATGAACATAGATGCAAAAATCCTCAACAAGATTCTAGCAAAATCAGATCCAAAAACACACCTCAAAAATCATCCACCATGACCAAGTGGGCTTCATCCCCAGGATACAGGGCTGGTTCAACATTCGCAAGACCATAAACGTAATCAAGCACATCAACAGATGTAAAAACAAGAACCACATGATTA
>NW_007116236.1:0-311 GCF_000164805.1 Carlito syrichta
AAGTCACCTAGATAAGTCAGCTGAATAGCCCGCTGACTAGCTAGGTAGCTTGCTATTTAAGTCAGCAGGCTAGCCAGCTAGCTAGCTAGATATGTCATCTAGTTAATTCAGCTGGATAGCCAGCTGGATAGCTACATAGCAAGCTACTTAATTCAACTGGCTAGAAAGCAGGTCAACTAGTTAAGAGAGCTAGTTAGCTCAGTTGGCTAGCCAGATAGCTAGATAGCTAGTGACCTAGTTAAGACAGTTGCCTGGCCAGATGGCTAGCTAATTAAGTCAGCTAGTTAAGTCAGCTTGCTATCCAGGTGGCT
>NW_007116237.1:0-311 GCF_000164805.1 Carlito syrichta
AAGGAAATAAACATATACAGAATGGAAAGAAAGATATAAAACTGGCTTTGTTCACAGAAGGCATAAATATATATGTAGAAAATACAAAAGAATGAATAAAAAAAAATCTCTGGAACAAATAAGTGATTATAGTAAGTTAGCAGGAAATAAGTCAATATGCCATATCAACTGCTTTCTTATACACCAGCAATGGACAAGTAAAAATTGAATTAAAAAATATAATACTACTGGCACTGCCACCCAAAAAGTTAAAAACATAGTATAGAAATCAAAACATACACACGATCTCTTTGAGAAAATCTCTGCTGAAA
>NW_007116238.1:0-311 GCF_000164805.1 Carlito syrichta
TCCACTCACCTCAGCCTCCCAAAGGCGCGGGAGTACAGGCTGAGCCACCGAACCCGGCTTATTGTTTAATTTTAGAGATGAGGTTTTGCTTTGCTGCCTAAGCTGGAGTCCAGGGGCGCAATCATAGCTCACTGTAGTCTCCAGTCCCTGTGCTCAAACAATCTTCCTGCCTCAGTCTCCTAAGTAGCTAGAAGTATAGGTGCACAGCACTATACCCTGCTAATTTTAATTTTAATTTTTTTTTTTTTTTTGAGTTGGAGTCTCACTCTGTCGTCCAGACTGGAGTGCAGTGGCCGCTCCCGGCCACCGCA
>NW_007116239.1:0-310 GCF_000164805.1 Carlito syrichta
ACTAGCTGTGTTAACTAGCTAGCAATGTAGCTGGCCAGCTGACATATATTTAGCTAACTATCTAGCTTCCTAGCTAGTCAGCTGACTTAAATAGTTATAACACACTAGCTACCTAGCTTACAAGCTGACTTAAATAGTTAGCGGCCTAGCTAGCTTGTTGACTTAACCAGCTAGCTAATGAGTAAGCTTATTCCTTATCTAACGTGCTAGCTAGCTGACTTAGTCATCTGACTTAACTCATTAGCTAAAGAGCTAGCTGACTGAACCAGCTGACTTAGATCATTAGCTAACTAGCAAGCTTGTCTACTCA
>NW_007116240.1:0-310 GCF_000164805.1 Carlito syrichta
CCCGCAGGTTCAAGACCTGACTGGGCAACTTGGCTGGGATTACAGGCTGAGCCACTGAGCCCGGCCAAGAGCTCATGTTTTAAACTACAACTTTTGCCCCACAGAACCTTGTGGCTCTGTGCAAACATGAACAGTAGTTTCAGCCTTTCCTGCTGTATAAGAGGCCACCTGGGCCGGGCACAATGGCTCAAGCCTGTAATCCCAGCACTTTGGGAGGCTGAGGTGAGGGGATTGCCTGAGTCCACGGGTTCACAAACAGCCTGGGCAACTTGGCAAGACCTCATTTCTACAATAAAAAAAAAAAAAAAAG
>NW_007116241.1:0-310 GCF_000164805.1 Carlito syrichta
CAGGCAATCCACTCACCTCGGCCTCCCAAGGCGCGGGATGACAGGCTGAGCCACCCAGCCGGCTCTCCACTCTTGCCTGGGGGAGGGTGGGCAGCCTGCTCAGCACTCTCCTGCATCCGGCCAGATCCCGCGAATCCTGTAGAAGCCGGGTGTCTTACTCCTGAGTCCCAGAGCCGTCACCACCCCAGAGACAAGGGATGGAAGCCCAGGAGGCTGCCTCCTCAGAAGGCGGGATTCCCTCCAAAGGGGCCTCCAGCCATGCCTGGCTCGAGCGAACGCCTTCTGGGGGAAATTCTTCAAGTTCCAATTC
>NW_007116242.1:0-310 GCF_000164805.1 Carlito syrichta
CAGTGGCACGCTCACGGCCACCCCAGTGTCAACCTGCTGGGCTCAGGTGATCCTTCCACCTCAGCCTTCCAAGTAGCCAGAATTACAGGCATACACTGCCACGCCCGGCCAATTTTTGATTTGTTGTAGAGATGAGGTCTCGCCAATTGCCTGGTCTGGTCTTGAACCAGCGGACTCAGGCAATCCTCTCGCCTCAGCCTCCCAAAGTACTGGAACGACAGGCTGAGCCATCGAGCCCGGCTGCCAACTGTTTGTTTTTGTTTTTTTGAGTTGGAATCTCACTCTGTCACCCAGACTGGAGTGCAGTGGC
>NW_007116243.1:0-310 GCF_000164805.1 Carlito syrichta
AACTGCAGCAACCTGACGGTGCACCGCCGGAGCCACACCGGCGAGCGGCCTTACAAGTGCGAGCTGTGCAACTACGCGTGCGCGCAGAGCAGCAAGCTCACGCGCCACATGAAGACGCACGGGCAGATCGGCAAGGAGGTGTACCGCTGCGACATCTGCCAGATGCCCTTCAGCGTCTACAGCACCCTGGAGAAACACATGAAAAAGTGGCACGGCGAGCACTTGCTGACTAACGACGTCAAGGTGGAGCAGGCCGAGCGGAGCTAAGCGCCCGCCCCCTCGGGTCGCCTGCCCGGCGCGCCGGCCCCCG
>NW_007116244.1:0-310 GCF_000164805.1 Carlito syrichta
CATCTTAAGAGTGAATAATCATTGCTTCCTTCATTGCTTTATTTTTATTGCCCCAAAAAAGTCTAAATAGACTCTGAATCCCCAATTCCATAGAAAAGTGCTTGTAAATTGTTTTAACTTACATTTTGTCAATCCTAAGTACCATTTTCTTTTCATCCTATCTTCAATAATAGCCATGTACTCTTTTAAAAACATTTTTTTTTCCTAATGCATCCTATAACACTACACATTCAGGGTTTTCCTTTTTTGGTTCAGTGCCTGTCTACTCTCTGTCTCTTTCACTAAAATTATTTCCAGTAGATAACTCTTA
>NW_007116245.1:0-310 GCF_000164805.1 Carlito syrichta
CGGTCCTGCCGCCAGCCTCCCCGCGGCCTCTCCGGGAGGAGCCTCGCTCGCGCATCCTCCGCCTCCCCGGCGAGCGCTCGGGCCGGGAGGAACGCCCGGGAAGCGCGTTGCCGTATAAGCGTGTGCAGTTGCCCCGGCGGCGGCTTCCCGGGCAGAACCCGGGGCTGAGGCGGGGATGGCAAGAACCTTCGGAACGGGCAGGATGCGCCTGCGGGGATGGACTCGAGGGCGCGCTTGGGCTCTGATGTTTCCTTTGGCCGTGGGCACCGCGGCTCCCGCTCGCTGCACAAGGGCACACCCATTCGCAGGA
>NW_007116246.1:0-310 GCF_000164805.1 Carlito syrichta
CACTCACCTCAGCCTCCCAAAGGCGTGGGATTACAGGCTGAGCCACCGAGCCCGGCCTAACGCACAATTTTTTACAAGTTAATTCCATTTTTTGGAGGGTGCACCCATATACACAGTTCGTATTCATTGTTTTAGGGCTCAGGGGAAGTGACAAAGAGTTTTCTGGTTATGTCATGACACTCAAACTTCCTCCACTGATACAATAAACATAAATTAAATATTTAAGTATTAAAATAACTATAAATTTTTTAAAAGTTTGTAAAGGCCATAATACACATTTTAGAAACAAATATGAAGACTATAAGAAGAA
>NW_007116247.1:0-310 GCF_000164805.1 Carlito syrichta
GTGTGTGTGTGTGTGTGTGTGTGTGTGTGTGTGTGTGTGTGTGTTTCTCTCCCCTTGGGACTCGAACGCCCGACCGGCTTTCGGTTATGGCAGCTCAGCCGCCGCCTCAGACATCGCCGCCTTTCCGGACAGCGTGAACGCGCTGGAGGGCGCGGGCGGGGACGTGCGCACGCCGGACAAGCTCATCGACCACGTGAACCACACCGGCGACGGCCGGCACATGTGGCTGGCGCCCATCCTGCCCGGCCTGGTGCGTCCTCCAGGGCGGCCGAAGCAGCCACACAGGCCCCAGGGGCGGCTCCTCCGGCCA
>NW_007116248.1:0-310 GCF_000164805.1 Carlito syrichta
TATTGTGGAGATGAGGTCTCGCCAAGTTGCCCAGGTTGGTCTCAAACCCCTGGGCTCAGATAGTTCTCTTGCCTCTGTCTCACAATGTGCTGGGATTACAGATGTGAGCCACTGCACCCAGCTAGGTTTTTTTTAATGATGATTTTTTTCAGATTATAAAAGAAATGCATGTTCATTATAAAAGATAATTAAAACACACAGAAATATATGCAGACAAAAATCAAGTTAAGTGAGCGGATTGCCTGAGCCCGCGGGTTCAAGACCCGCCTGGGCAACTTGGCGAGACCTCATCTCTACAATAAATCAAAAA
>NW_007116249.1:0-310 GCF_000164805.1 Carlito syrichta
CGGCGGCCGCACCTCCGCACCTCATTAGCAACACAAAGCCGGGGTCGGGCAGCCGCTTTCATCCCGGTCGGGGCCGGCTGACGCGCGCCCCGGGAGGGAAGGGGAAGGCTGGAGGAACTGTGGAGACCCGGGTCCGGCAGCGGACTCCGCGGAGAGCAGATAGTACGGCGCGGGTTGGCCTCCCCTCGAGCACCTGTGCGCGCCGCGCCCCTGCCCCGCGGGGCCTCTCCCGCGCCCCCCGCGAGTTTGGTGACTGCGAGAAACTCGCCGTCCTCGCCTTACCCTCCAGCCACAGGTGTCGGCGCCCCGC
>NW_007116250.1:0-310 GCF_000164805.1 Carlito syrichta
GGGAAGGGCGAGTGGCCCGGGGAGCTGGAGAAGGGAGGCGCCGACGCAGGGGGTGGGGTGGGACTGCGCCGAGCCGCGAGCCGGGAGGAGCAGCTGGCGTCAGGAAGAGTGCGGGTCAGCTGGACTCCTCGGCCATGAGCGCGTTCCCGCCATCGCCCGGGGAGAGAGGCTGCACTCCAGCGAACAGTCATTCTGGCCTCGCCCGGAAGAGGCGCCTCGGAGCGGCGTGGACGCAGCCACTGCAGTGACCACAGAAGCGTCCGAAGGGCAGCAGAAGGGGAAGGAGCCCCGCGGGAACCAGGCGCCTCCC
>NW_007116252.1:0-310 GCF_000164805.1 Carlito syrichta
CGGCAGTTGAGGGAAGCTGCTAGGGGAGAGCGGGGCATACGTCATCAACAAGGGTACCTGCATGATCAGTGTTTATTTACCTAACCCTGAAATGTACCCATCTTTATAATTTAAAAAATTTTTTTAAAAAGTGGGCAACAGCCGGGCTCGGTGGCTCAGCCTGTAAACCCAGTGCTTTGGGAGGCTGAAGTGAGTGGACTGCCTGAGCCTGCGCATTCAAGATCTGCCTGGGCAACTTGGCAAGACCTCGTCTCTACAATAAGTCAAAAAATTAGCCAGGTGTGGTAGCACGCGCCTGTAGTTCCAGCTA
>NW_007116253.1:0-310 GCF_000164805.1 Carlito syrichta
AAAAAAAAAAAAGACTGGACAGGCATGGTGGCTCATGCCTATAATCCCAGCACTTTGGGAGGACCACCTGAGCCCAGGAGTTCAAAAGCAGTCTGGGCAACATAGCGAGCCCTCTACAATAAATTAAAAAACTGACTGTGTGTGGTGACATATACCTGTAATCCCAACTACTTGGAAGGCTGAGGTGGAAGGATTGCCTGAGCCCAGGAGGTTGAGACTGCAGTGAAACATGATCATGTCACTGCACTCCAACCTGGGCAACACAGTAAGACCCTGACTCAAAAAAAAAAAAAAAAAAGAAAATTTCTGC
>NW_007116254.1:0-310 GCF_000164805.1 Carlito syrichta
AAAAAAAAAAAAAAATTGGGGCAAATTATGCCTTAGAAACCACCACACGGAACCCCTTCCGTTTCTTACAAAACAGACCTCCCCAGGCCTGGGGACTCAGGAGACCCATTTCCCCCAGGAAAGGATGGATCAGGAGACTTCCTGGGCTTGACTGTGATGCTGAGAAGTCTACACCAGCAGACAAGTGGAACCCTGAGAGTCTATGCTGGCTTCAAGGAAAGGGCGATTTGCACATGAAGGAGAAGCCAGGCCGGCGGTTTCCTTAGAGGTGGAATGCTTGAAGGGGAGGGCGGATCGTCAGACTCCAGCA
>NW_007116255.1:0-310 GCF_000164805.1 Carlito syrichta
TAAAAAAAAAAAAAAAAAGCATTCTGGCCTGGCATGGTAGCCCAAGCCTGTAATCCCAGCACTCTGGGAGGCCGAGGGGAGAGTACTGCCTGGGCAACTTGGTGAGACCTCTTCTCTACAATTAAAAAAAAAAAAATTAGCTGGGTGTAGTAGCGTGAGCCTGTAGTTCTGGCTACGTGGAAGGCTGAGGCAGAAGGATCGCTGGAGCCCAGCAGGCCAACGCTGGGGTGGCCGTGAGCGTGCTGCTGCACTACAGTTGGACAATGAAGTGAGATTCCAACTCAAAAAAAGAAAGAGAAAAAAAAAAAAA
>NW_007116256.1:0-310 GCF_000164805.1 Carlito syrichta
AGGCGCGTGCTACCATGCCTGGCTAATTTTTTATTTATTGTAGAGACGAGGTCTCGCCAATTTGCCCAGGTGGGTCTCGAACCCGTGGGCTCTGGCAATCCACTTGCCTTGGCCTCCCAAAGTGCTGGGATTACAGGCTGAGCCACCGAGCCCGGTGGTAACCCAACTATTAAATGACAGCCAACACCGGAACCCAACGTTGTCTGCAAAGTTCTTACTCCATCGATTATTATTATTTTTGAGTTGGAGTTTCACTCTGTTGCCCAGGCTGGTGTGCAGTGGCACGCTCACGGCCACCGCAACCTCGACT
>NW_007116257.1:0-310 GCF_000164805.1 Carlito syrichta
AAAAAAAAAAAAAAAAAAAAAAAAGAATGTTCTCACACAGTCCTGGAGAACAGAAGTCCGACATCAGTTTCACCGGGCTAAAGTCAAGGTGTCAGCAGGACCAGCTCCCTCTGAAGTCTCTGAGGAGAGAACTGCCCTCTCTGGCCTTTTTGGCCTCTGTTGGCCGCCTGTGCTCTTTGACTCACCTCCAGAGAGCGCATCACTCCTTCACCTCCTCCCTCTGTCTGGTCCTTCCCACCTTCCTCTTAGAAGGATCCTGCCGGACTCGGTGGCTCAGCCTGCAATCCCGCGCCTTTGGGAGGCTGAGGTG
>NW_007116258.1:0-310 GCF_000164805.1 Carlito syrichta
AAAAAAAAAAAAAAAAAAAAGCAGTGTTCTTGGCATACAGTGTTCCATAAAAAGGGAAGAAACAGAATGGGTGTTGTGGCTTAAGCCTGTAATCCCAGTACTTTGGGAGGCCGAAGTGAGAGGATTGCCTGAGCCCAGAGGTTCAAGACCAGCCTGGCAGCTTAGTGAGACCTCGTCTCTATAATAAATCAAAAAATTAGCTGAGCATGGTGGTGCATGCTTGTAGTTTCAACTACTTGGAAGGCTGAGGTGGAAGGATCACCTGAGCCCAGCAGGTCAAGGCTGCGGTGGCCGGGAGTGGCCACTGCAC
>NW_007116259.1:0-310 GCF_000164805.1 Carlito syrichta
AAAAAAAAAAAAAAAAAAAAAAAAATTAGTCAGACATGGTGGAGCACACCAGTGTTTCCAGCTACTTGGAAGTCTAGAACATAAGGATCACTTGAGCCCAGCAGGTTGAGGCTGCAGTGGCCATGAAACGTGCCACTGCACTCCAGCCTGGGCAACAAAGTGAGACTCTGATTCAAATAAACAAAAAAAAAGAGTTATACATAAGTCAATGAATTATATTTATTTTTTATTTTTTGAGTCGGAGTCTCACTCGGTCACCCAGACTGGAGTGCAGTGGCCGCTCCCAGCCACCGCAGCCTCAACCCGCTGG
>NW_007116260.1:0-310 GCF_000164805.1 Carlito syrichta
CTGGGGGGCGGTCTGCACAACTGGCCACGTAGCCCCTTGGACCTCCCTTCGGTGGGTACCGTGCTGACCCAGGCTGCGGTTTGAGGGCACCCACACGGCTCCTACAGGGATGACTCTTGGTCCAGGTGGATTCACGACTTGCTGCGGGGGACATTGGTGGGGGCTGGTGGCCTTGAGAGGCTGCTCTGCTCCTCCCTGGGGAGCTCCAGGCCCCGCCTGCTTCTCTCTCCACAGCCTGGTCCATTCCTTCTCCCCCTGGCTCGGGAGCCTGTTCTGGTCTTGGAGCCAGAAGACCTTCCTCTGACTCATC
>NW_007116261.1:0-310 GCF_000164805.1 Carlito syrichta
TGCCCCCGCCCGCCCCTTGGAGGGCCCTGCGAGCCGCTCTTCCCCCGCGCACACCGCCGCGCTGCGGGCCCTGGTCCTCTTTGGGGAGCCGTGGGAGCCCCTTCCTCCCTACAACTCCTTCGGGTCATCGACCTCTCTCAGCGACCCTCCTTGCATAGGACCCTGGCCGGGCTCCCGGGGCCTAGGTGCCGCGAGAAGCATGTTGGACCACCGCGGGGTCGCCAGCCCCTCTCTCACTCTCGCAGGCTCCGGCTGCCTCTCCGGATGCGCCCCGAGGGGCCGGGATCTCCGCGCACCTCGGCTTCCCCCC
>NW_007116261.1:1641-28035 GCF_000164805.1 Carlito syrichta
GGGGAGGGTCGGGTCGGGCCGGCTAGAACCGGACGCACCCTGCTTCCTGGAGCACCAGCCCCGCGGGGCAGGGGCGCAGAAGGGGTAGAGGACGCACGGGGGACCCCAGAGCCTAGTGCTGCCAGAGTCCCCTCGAGTGCTACCTCGGGCACTGTCTCCCCTTTCCCTTCTAGACGATCCCGGTGACTGGGTAGCCTAAGTGACCCTTAACAGGACCCCTGCCCTCCCACCTCCCTGTCCCAGGGGACTGGTTTCCCCCGACCCAGGAATCCCCAGAAATGGGACTTGATCACCAAGCATCAAGGATGAACGCCTCCTCTTCCAATCCCCTCCCTCTAAGCACCATGTACCCTTACTAGGCCTGGAATTCCGTGCCTTGCCTTCCTGGGAACTATCCAGGAGAGAGTGATCAGGCCCACTCTGGTCCTGCTGGCACTTGTCCCGATCCGCCAACCCAACAGATTACCCTTTTCCATCCATGCCTGGCTGGAGAGGAAGGACTTGCAGTTCAGCTTAGGATCTGTCTAAAAGCAGAAGAGCAGGTCCTTCCTGGCTCCACTCCCAGCCTCCCCCAACTTAGGGTAAGTTGGCGACACCATGCTTGGTGTCGGTCTGGGAGGGTCTCTATCCTTGGTGGGGGGAGCAGGAGAACTGAGGCTGAGGACCCCCGGAGAGTGAGGACCCTCTGGGCTGGCAGGATGAGACCTGCTTGTGGTGTCACCCAACCACCAGTATGCTAAGGCAGGCAAGAAGACCCGAATGGTCTCAAACCGGTTTGGGCAGGCCCTTGAGCCACTGTTTCTACAACAAAAGACCTGTGCTGAGGGAACTGGGCCCACACCCTCAAAGGACATTTCCAGTCTAAACACAAACACATGAAAAACCTGTCCCCAGGTTGCTTTTACTTCTGGATGCTGCTCCCAGAACAATTAGATTCCTCTTTGCACCTGACTGTCCTGCTTTTCTGTGTAAGGCAAAAAGCACGTCATGGAGTCTGGGGTTTGGTAGGGGCCTGGAAGATTCGGAGGCAGGGAAAGGAGGGGCATGGACTCAGAGCTCCTCCACGCCGCCGGGGCCCTGGGCTGCTGCCCGCCCTCCCTGCTGAGCAGGAGAGACAGTGTCCAAGATGAGTGGCTGCTGCCCACTTATGAGCTTCATGCTTTTAATTTCTGGCCCTCCGGCCTGTCTGGGTCATTGATCTGTCTTGGCCAGTGGGAATCGTGCTATACAATTCCAAGTAAGCTGCTCGGCCCTGCAGCTAAACACGGGATAAATGCCTTGTCTACGAGCGAGGCAGCTGCCTGGTTGACTGAACTTTCCCCAGCCCCTGGATTTGAAATGGCGCATCCCCGCTCAAAAGGCCTAATTGGCCTTCTCCATTCTCAGCTGTCAGATGGTCCAGGCTTTCATAGCCTCCACTGCCCAGTGCACACCTGTCTCCCTGCAGGCATGCCTCTTGCCTTGCTGTGCAGACAGCGCCCCCTGTCAGTCCTGATGGTCCCTCGCCCACATTTATTCTCCCCTGGGAGTTCTTTTCCCCCTGGTCCAGACTCCACTGCCCTTCCAAGCCTCCTCCCAGAAGCTTCCTGAAGAACAGGGTCCAGGTTTGATCCTGACTCTGTCTCTCTCCAGTTCCCTATCCAAGTTCTGCATGTACATGTGAAGTGGGGTGGGGTCATATTTACCTGGCAGAGTGGTGCATACCAAGTACAAAAGGGGTAACGACCTGGTACAGTGGCTTATACCTGTAATCCTAGCACTTTTGGAGGCTGAGGGGGGAGGATTGTTTAGCCCAGGAGTTAGAGACAAGCCTGGGCAACAAAGTGAGACCCCATCTCTACAAAAAAAATCAAAAAATTAGTCAGGCATGGTGGTACATCTGGTAGTCCCAGATACTGGGGAGGCTAAGGTAGAAGGATTGGTTAAGCTAAGGATTGGTTAAGGAGTTTGAGGCTGCAGTGAGCTGTTATGGCATCACTGTGCTCCAGCCTGGGTACCAGAGTGAGCTCCTGTCAAAAAAAAGAGGGAGGGACAGAGGGAAGAAGGAAGGGAGGGAGGATGAGAAGGAGAGAGGGAGAGAGGGAGAGAAGGAGGGAGGGAGAGAGGGAGAGAAGGAGGGAGGGAGAGAGGGAGAGAAGGAGGGAGGGAGAGAGGGAGGGAAGAAAGGAGAGAGAAAGAGAGCAAGGAGAAGAGGAGAGGAGAGAAAGAAAAGGACGGAAAAAAAGAAAAGAGACAGCGGCAAAACACAGGGCCCAGTAAGTCACTCCTCTGGGTCATTCAGGAAAAGTTCTCTGAAGACAGCATCAAACACCTTCAGTTCCAGCCCAGGGCCCAGTACATAGCAGGCCCACTCAAACACCTGTGTGGGTACATTGACGTTGGTCTCTGCAGCCCAGATTAACTGCAGGGCCTGCATATTAGAATGCCCCCTGGGGACAGGCTCCAGCCAGGCTGGCCTCATTCCAAGCTCCAGGGAGTGTGCCCTTCAGGCCCAGCTGCCGTAGAATGGGGATCTGGCCAAAAAAGAGGGTCAGAGCCAGTCTGCACATCCTCGTCTTAGGACCAACCAGGAGGTTTTCCATTTGGGGATATCATCTCAGAGAATTTTTTAAACCTCTGATTTGGAAATTTTATTTTTTTAAGGGCATGCATGAGGGAGGAACTGAGAGTCCTTTGCAGTAATAATTAGGAAGGAAACAGAAGGAGGCTTGACTCGTGGGCCAATGTGACAAGTGCCCTCTGAGCTGAATCCCTGGGAATGCTGAGGCAGACTCCATGGGCCTGGGGGCTCCACACACAGTGGGCAGAGGGGCATCTTGCACAGATACCACCAATATCTTGACCTTTACCTGCCAGGCAGGAGACCAGAAGAATCTCCTCTGGGGGAATCTGACCAGCAACCAGAGAAGAAACCCACAGATATAACTCTGCTATTTCCCAGAAATCGAATTGGATCTGTGCCCCACCCCACCTCCCCACAAAGGCAAGTAGGCAGTCAAGGGTGACCAGACATCTGCAGAAAGTCCTGAAGAGAAAAAGCCACCCAAACAACCCCAGGGAGAGAGGGCAACTTTGAGGAAACAGACATTAGGCAGGGAAGAGAAAACATCAGAAATAGCCATATTTAATATCCTCAAAGAGATCAGAGGAGATATTGCATCCGTGAACCAAGAGCAGGGTGCTATTTTAAGGAGAACGTTTAGAGAACAAAAAAGGCTGGTAAACGGCAACAGGAGGTAGCCATGGGAAG
Organism: Carlito syrichta; assembly: GCF_000164805.1. Lineage (NCBI taxonomy): Eukaryota > Metazoa > Chordata > Mammalia > Primates > Tarsiidae > Carlito > Carlito syrichta. The sequence goes on from NW_007116261.1 coordinate 4,892, forward strand.
CAAAGAAACAGAAAGCATCAGCCCATCGACCTGCTGGGCAGCCCAGCCACGGAGGCATTCAGTTCCCAAGAGCCCCTCATGCCTTACTCCTGGGCTCCCTAAGAAGGGGTATTGTAAATGATCAGGTGACTGAGGCCCCAGACTTCTACCCTGTCTGCCCACCTAAGAGTAGCAGCCCAAAGTCGCCGTGGGCCAAAAGGACGGCATGGTTCAGCGTTCATACCCATCACCAGGCATATCCACTGGAAAGAGGTGAAAGGGCGGAGGACAAGACACCAGGGGTCTTCTTTGTCCTTGTCAGTCTTTAGTGTTCTTGTGAGGTCCACAGATGACCAGCTGGTGGCCTGTTTGAGAGCTGATGTCATAACTGCCATGGGGCTGCCTTGTTTGTTCTTCTAATCCAACAAAACAAAATTATAAGGTTGCCCAGTGCAGCCGTAATCACCTTGTTAGGAATGGATCAAACTCTCTCTCCTCCCTCCTTTGCTCCTTTTCCCCTCCTTCCCCTTTTCCCTCTCCCTCCTTCCTCCCTCTCTTTCCCACATACACATATTGGCACTTCCCCCCCCCAACTTCCCAACGATTGCTGTAGAAGCCAGGTCTCTCCCATGGGCTGCCATGGGGCATCCTGTGAGACCTTGTAGTCCTATATCAATGACTTTCAGGGAGAATCCAAAGGAATGTATGATCAAAGCAACTCACCAATGTTCTTGCACAAAAAACACAAGGCAGACATGCAAAAGTTTATGCTCTCCAGGTTCCTTGGAATATAGGTCACAGGAGGCCTTGGGGGTCTAAGGTGCCAACCAGCTACCGATCGATGACATCCCAGAGACCTGGGCTGCTGCTCTGGCCCCAGAGCTGGTGGAGAGGTATCCTTCCCACACATAGCCTCAACCTCAGCTGAGTGTCCCCAGGGTCAGCTCTCCAGTTCTTCACTTCTGTCCCAAGCTTTGTCACCCCTCGTTGTCCTGACCCTTTTTGTTTGCAGATGATGGCGCTATCTCACCCAGAACTGGACCTTCCAATGGCAGCAGCATCCTTCCTCCATGTCTCTCTCTGATTCCATCTCACCTTCCTTCTCCCTTTCCAATTCTTACCTGCCCCTCAGCCCTCTCTTGCCCCCTCCTCTTCCAGCTTTCCTGCTCTGGGAGTTCTGAGCCTTCCAAGCTGAAAACCTGATCGGGCCTCCCCCATCCTTCAAGAAGCGTCCCTGACCATGCTCTCTCCCCAAGTTTCCCTGCCATCCTCTCCTTCCCTCAGCCATGAGCACCCCCATGGTCACACCCACCCAACACCCCACAGAAGTGGCTCTCTGGGATCACAGGGATGGTCTAATCACCTAACAACCTAGCCTGCACTCCCTCCTCAGTGTGGTTGACCCTCGAAGGCAGGTAGCCACAGTGGCCAAGTCCCTCCCTAGACACTTCCTTATCCTTACCCCTGCTTTTCTCTCAGACACTGAGCTCTGACACCTCCATCTGTCTTTCCCTACTTCTCCCTAAACACCAGCTTCTCCGAGACTGAGACTCAAGTATTCACATTCTTCTCCCCAATGAGCTCATTTACTCCTGCAGTTTCAATGTTTTAGAAGTCATTGTGGCGTTCTTAAGCTGGAAGCAACTTCAGAGGTTGTGTTGTGCAATCTCCCCATATCACAGATGAGAAAACTGAGACCCAGAGCACCCCGGTGCCATGACAGCAGCTCTCCCTGCCTCTGGCCTCACATGCAGGGGAGCGGGCTGGCACATCTGCAGTGTCACATGCATACTTCCCAGCTTGATATTTTATTTAAGAGTGTGCCACTCCATGTCAGTATTCAGTGGCTTTCAGTTCTGACATTTATCTCCTCAAGAGCAGAACAAGCCACTTACACAGCGTCCCGTCTCTCCTCCCATGTGGGTGGGAAGTGTCAGAGGGAGGTCCAGGCAGCTCAGGGTCCCAGGCTCCCATGTCCACACCATGAGTATTTATGTACTCTTTTGAGTGGCTTGATGACACAGCTGCTTTCAGAGAGCAGAGGCGATCTGGGACACATGTGAGGGGAAAGAGCAGAGGTTTTCTGAGACTCTGTCAACTTTTTTTTTTTGAGTTGGAGTCTCACTCTTTGTTGCCCAGGCTGGAGTGGAGTGCAGTGGCACACTCACGGCCATCGCAGCCTCAACCTGCTGGGCTCAGGCGATCCTTCCACCTCAACCTTCCAAGTAAGTGGAACTACAGACGCACGCCACCACACCTGGCAAGTTTTTGTGACTTATTGTAGATGAGGTCTCACCAAATTGCCCAGGCTGGTCTCGAACACCCCGAACTCAGGCAATCCTCTCGCCTCGGCCTCCCAAAGTGATGGGATGACAGGCTAAGCCACCACACCCAGCCAGCTCTGTCAACTTTTACAACCAGGGGCCTACAGCCAGAGCCGTGAGTCTCGTAGAACAGGTGCTGAGGTCCACTTGGGGGCCAGTGGGTTCTTGCTCATCTTCTTAGATCGACTTGCTTTGAGTAGGACATGAGCCATATCTTGGAGCTCAGCCTGTGATTACACCATAACACCACCCAGAAAACAAAATAAAAATAGGAAAAATCCATCCAAGGCATGTGTCTGCTGAGGCAGAGTAGTGTCAGATTGCTAGGCAACCCCAGGCAATCCTGTGGGAAGGAGGGCTGCGCCGAGCATGTTCCGCAGAAGTAGGGCTCTTGTCCCTTTTGTGTGGATGAGCTCAGCCGCATCTGAGCAAAAGTCATGAACAGAAAGACACAGGCCGCGGGAGCCAGCGGAGCGCACATCCGTCTGGACAAATGAATTTTCCAGAGGACGGAGAAGAGACGGGGCATCCACGTGATGAGAAACATCTGGATACATACTGAAAAATCAATCTGATTTCTCCGTGTTTCCCATGATCCAGGTGTTTAAAATCATGTAGGCAAAACAAGTGATTGTAATGAATTCTTTCCCCCCAGTTTCCTGTGTCACCTTCAAGAGACAAACGTAAACTAGGTTCAGAAGGCTGGAGACAGAGAGGAGGAGGAAGAAGTGGAGAAATAAAAGAGACCAGACAGAGGGAGAGGGGAGATGGAGCTGGCAGATCATGAGAACCCATAGCTGGCTTGGTGCTCCCAGAAGGGAGACAGAAGCAAGGAATTGCATGTGTGTTCTTCTTATAGTTTGATCTTGATCTTAATCACGTTACAATGTTTGTGGGTGTTAAGATGTTGACTATGAGCATCAAATACTTTTAAAAGAAAATGGTTGGGACATGGCATTGTGAAAAATAGCAGGAGTTTTCCGTTTGATTTGCAGGTCTTTAGAACAACATGGAGAGAATAAAGCCAAGAGAGCCTCTACCTGTATGTGAGGTGCAGAGACTGCCCAGGGCCAAAGCAGAAGGATGGATTCATGTCCCGGGGCTGCCACAGTAAAGTACCACAAAACCAGAGGTTTAAAGCACAGAAATGTGTTTTCTCACAGTTCTGGAGATCAGAAGTCTGAAATCAGGTTGTCAGCAAAGATCCCTCCAAGCCTCTCTCCTCGTTCCTGGTGGCTGCCCCAGCAATCCATGGTGCTCCTGGGCTTGTGGCCACGTTACTCCAGTCTCTACCTCCACCCTTACATGGTCTTGGCCTTCTCCTCTGTGTGTCCTCTTCACTCTATACAAGGACACTAGTCATTGAACTTATGGCCCACCTCTGACCTTGTATGACTTCCTCTCAACTAATGACACCTGCACTGATACTGCTTCCAAATAAGGCCAGATTCTAAAGCTCTGGGTGAACTTGAATTTGGTGGTGACACTATCTAACCCACTACAACAGACTGCTAATGGACTCAAATGTGCTTCGAGGCAGGTAGACTCAGGTGGTCATCTGATCTCTTCCATCATCACCAACAGACAGGGTGTCACTCAGGGAGCACCACCGGACACAGCACTGACCACCTCCCACAACAGCCTTCTCCCCCAATCCCCAGGGAGAGCCCACATGGCTGGAAAATGTCCTTTTCAACAATGACCAAAATCTGCTCTGGCCATTGTCCAGTTTGGAGTCCAGGCCTACCTTCTGAAGTGACAGAGTAAAGAAAACCACCAGCATGGCTCCTTTCCACACCACCGAGCTCCCACCAACCACACGCTCACACACTTGTGTACATATACGTGGTCCTGCAGGCATTTCTCAGGTGACTACCACCCTACCCTGATGCCCTCCTGGAATCACACACAATTCTCAAGAGGCCCCTCACCGTGCCCTAACCGGGGCTCCACCCTCCAAACAGGTCCAACAGCCCAAAGGGGTGAGAACCCCCTCCAGACAGGTGCTTTCCATTCAGACATCCTTCCCAGTGGCCGCATCACACCCTGCCTCATTTCAAGTTGGTTTTTTCCACCCTGCTTCCGTGCATTTATGTCCAGACATAAGCGGGGACTTTTTCACCCACTCCTGTTCAATTGAATCTAACCAGCCATCTTCGGTTTTGACTCTGCCATTCGATGCATCAGCTTGTCCTTCAGCTTGCATTATCCTGGAGTTGAAACTTCACACTGAAGGGCTTGATCTGAGCCATGGGAAACTTCAGCAGGAATGGAGCCCAGAGCCATCCTGCAAAGTAGTGACACCAAGTGAGTGGGCCATCAAGAATCTGTACATTTGGGAGATACAGCTATTAGGTAATCCTAATAAAAGCACATCTCTACCAATATAGTCAGAAGCTGTGCTTCACTAAGTCACTTTAGATGGATTTTATCATTAAAGTTTGTAGTATATTGAGTTCCTGAATGGAAAATTCGGACCGGTACTGGTGTCCACTGAGTTCTCAGTGACAGCTGTCGGGTGATATTGTCTGATGACTAAAACGGTGTTGGTTGCATTAGGGCATGAAATGCAACCAAATGCAGACCCCACAGGTCCCTAAAGGCTCATGCGTACATGCAGGAGTCGGGGGTACGTGATCGTGTGTGAAGCAGCCCCTGCGGGGTGGCTCGCTGCTGTCACGTGACTAATCTCTCCCATGTGAAGACACATACGTCATACAAGACACAGCGTGTGTCAATGACACCACTTAGGAGCCACCCAAAAGGAGGGAGAGGGTGAAGGGCAGGCGGTAGAGAAAACTGCAGGTTGATCTCAGAACTCTTAGACCCTGAGCTGTTCGTGTCTTTGAATTCATGCTTCATTTAAATTTTATTCTCCTTATTTTAAGTTCTTTCCAGAAGAAGACATATTTTTAATTGTTCTTTCATTTGCATACTTCCTTCCAGAGACTCTGAGACATTTTCTACAGGCTTCAGTGTGCACACTCCCATACGTACACAACCTAACCCTGTCACAAGCAACAAAGGCAGGAGCTACTGGCCACCACTGACTCACACCTTGGCATGCCTCCGACTGCCTGCCTGTGGAGGCTGGCCAGCGTGGGCAGCAGGACCGAGCCCCTCCTTCCAGCTCCTGGGTTTTAGAGAAGCATCTGTCATGGGGAGTGACAGTCCTGTACCCTTCCTGAGGCCCAGCAGGAGGAGGTGGGGCTGGGAAGTGGCCTCTTCCTCTCCCAGGGTCAGACCACCACTGCTCCCCTGTCCCTGGGTCTGAGCCTGCTCAGTAATGGATTACCTTAATAGAGGACCACAAACTGAGGACATAAATGACAGACATTTACCCTCTCATGATTCTGGAGGCCAGAAGCCCAGGATCAAGGTATGGGCAAGGCTAGTTCCTTCAGAGGCTTCTCTCCTTGGCCTGTAGCAAGCCGTCCTCTCTCATGAATCCAACTGGTCTCCAGTTGTCTTTCCTCTACATACAGGTATTCCTGATGTCTGTCTGTGCATCCAAATTCTCTCTTTCTATGAGGACCCAAGTCATATTAGATCAGGGCCCACCCCACCACCTCATTTTACCTTAATCACTGTTTTAAAGATGCTATCTCCAAACACAGTCACATGCTGAGGTGCTGGGGGTTAGGACTGCACCATATGGATCTGGGGACACAGCTCAGCCCCTAACACCCTGTCCCTCCTGTTGATGTCCCTATTTCTCTTAACATAGCCACAATTTTCCCCATTCAGCAAACTCAACCATAATTCCATGCCTCCTTCCCCTCCCCAGCCAGGTACACAGGGTCCTTCCCTGGGACCTCATATCTACTCATGTATTTTTCCAACATTTTTCAAGCCTTTGCTTTGTGCCAGGATTTCTTCTCATTTACCTCTCACAGCCGCTCCTTGAGCAGGTGTTTAGCCATCCCCCCTCACAAATGAAGAAACTGAGAACTTGAGAGAACTGGAGGTGAGGAACAGAGGTTCAAGGTTCAACTTCTAGAAGCAATACTCAAAACCATGCTAAAAACTGGTTTGAGGACATCGCCATCCACATCACTGCACTGAGCATAGGTGCTGACTTTGGGACATACCACCTGAGGTAGGCAAAATACTGGCCCCAAACGCCTTTGTGCTAACCCCGAAACCTGAGGACATATTAGGTTTTATGTCCAGGGGGAATGAATTAAGGTTGCTCATCAGCTGACCTTGAGATGAGAGATGATTCTGGATTATCCAGCAGGTCAATGTAATCCCAGGGTCTTTAAAAGTGGAGGAGGGCTGGTGGCAATGACTCACACCTGCAATCCCAGCACTTTGGGCGGCAGAATCAGGAAAATTGCCTGAACCCAGGGGTTTGAGACCAGTCTGGGCAACTTGGCAAGACCTCATCTCTATAATAAATCAAAAAATTAGCCAGCCATGGTGGCGCACACCTGTAGTTCCAGCTACTTGGAAGGCTGAGGTGGAAGGATTGCCTGAGCCCAGCAGGTCGAGGCTGCGATAGCCATGATCATGTAACTGTACTCCAGCTTGGGTGATAGAGTGAGACTCTGACTCAAGAAAGAAGAAAAAAGTAGAGGAGGGAGGCAGGAGAGTCAGAGTCAGAGAAGAGACACGGTAACTGAGGCAGGTCGAGAGGTGCTGTGCTACTGGCTTGAAGGTGGAGAAAGGTGCCATGATCCAAGGAGTGCAGGTAGCCTCTAGAGACCAGAAAAGATGAGGAAACAGATTCTCCCTTGGAGACCCGAGCATGGCATGCAGCTGACTAACTTTTGATTTTAGCCCAGAGAGCCTGTGTCAGACTTCTGATCTCCAAAACATCAAGATCATGAATTTCTGTTGTTTTAAACCACTAGGTTTGTGGACATTTGTTCCCTATGCCAGTCCTAGAAAACTTAGCACACCACTTCTGCACCATGAGTGTGACACTTCAACCACACCCACTATAGATTTCCCCAGAGTGACAGGGGATGCCTCATCTCCTTTCCCCATGGCCCACCGGCTCCTGGGTCAAAATCTACTGTGGATATATCTGCTTGGCAGAGCCCAGGTCACATGACTGAGCCTAGCTGCAAGGAAAGCTGGGAACGAAAGTGCCGTCTCAGAGACCTGTGGACCTGTGCCATCCCCTGTCATGGCAGTCTCCTCTAAATCCAGAGCTGAACTGAGGGACTGACTCATACCCAGTCCCTTATATCCCCTGGTCTTTCTGTGCTGGTTCTCTGTCTCTTTTTCAGGTTTTTCCTTGACCTTCTCTGTTGAGTGTTCACTTACTTTTGGAAGTAAGTGTCCTGTCGGCCTCAACTCATGGGCAGCCCTTTGTTCCTGCCAACTTGTCATCAATTTCACAGGTAGTTCTCCCACCTCTGGACTCACCCTAGGGTGCCCAAACCCACTTCCTCATCCCTCCAGGAGAATCATCCAGGGCTCCCTTCCTAGGCTCACTCATTACCTATCAAGCTCTGGACAGTGAGTCACATCCCAGGCTGTCCTGTGGGGCAGAGGCGGAATTCCTACTCCATGGACACAGGGAATGCAGCATGTGTTTAAAGAGTGACACATGACACACTGCTCATGTTTAAAGGGTACAATAGGACATGTGGATACACCCATGAAACCATCGCCCTTGTCAAGACAGTGAATATATCCATCACCCCCAGAAGGCTCCTTCTGCCCTGCTGTCCCCTCTCCTCCCTCCTCCCTCTCCCTGCATCCCACCTCCAGACAACTGCTGACCTGCTGTCTATCGCTACCTAATTTCATAAATAAAATTATACAGTATGTACTCCTTGTCTATATGGCTTCCTTCACGCAGCACAGTTCCCCAGAGATGCATCCATGTTGTATCAGTAACTCCCTCCTTTTCATTGCTGAGTGGTATTCCTTTGCATGGATGCACCATGATTCGGCTGTCTGTTGTCAACATACATTTGAGTTATTTCCAGCATGGGACTATTACAAATCGAGGCACTGTGAATATTTGGATGGACACGTGCTTTCATTTTTAAAGACAGAGGAGCAGGGTAAAGGCAGGTGGGTGGCCTGTTCTCACTCACCCACCCATATGTGCTGACTGGAGCAGCATGGCCGCTATTGTTTGGGAGACAGCACCCTGGTCATCAGCAGAAAGCCCAAGGAGCAAGGGGGCTTGGGGACAAGGCACTGCTTTCGTGTTGGTGGTTGCTCCAGGGAAAAGAGAGTGCATGAACAGTCAGTGGGAAATAGTTCATTGAAGTGAACAGAGCAAGAGCACATTAAAATGATTAAGCCTGTGGCCTGGGGGGATGTACGACATCCTATTTTTTTTTTCATGGTTCAGATGAGAGTGAGAGAGCATAGGAGGTGGGGGTGGGATGTGGGGGATGAGGAGGAGAGGAGGAGAGGCCTCGTGGCCAAGGGTTGGGAGGACCAGAGCGTCCCTGGACTCATCCTTCCCGGGGAATGAGCATCTTCCAACCAACCCTCTAACCCTTGAGTTCCACTCTCACCTCATCCCGCCCCGCCCACAGCAGCATGCCCTGTCTAGTTCTCATTGCTTATTGGCAAAAGAAAGGGGGAAAGCAATCCTTCCCCCTCCAAGGCTGGATACCTAGTCCCACTGCCCTGTCTCTGGGAAGCAGACAAACATGCACCCCTATTGCCAGGGATAGAATAGACTCCTGGTGGCCCCAGGGTTTGTTCGATATGAAAATCATCATCATCATTCCATCAGTGACAAGGCGTCTCATGGCTCTACATCCATTCTCCTTCCTCCTACAATAACAGGATCCCTCGTATTTAGCTGATCGCCTCATTGTCCAAGAATACAGGCTTTACCTCCCAGCCTAGGTGAGATCCTGTGACAACGCTCTGGCCAACAGAAGTGATATCTGCAGCTCCCAGGTCATGCTATGAAGAGGATGCCCCCACCTATCTCATCCTTCCTCTACTGGAGGTTTGGAACATGATGGTATGTGAGCCTTTTTGGGTGGAGCATGTGGGTCAACACCCTAGAGGTGGGAAACCCCAGGAAAGAAGGCACCTGGGCCTCCAGCGACCTCCTGGGGTTCAGCCACGTGCCTCTGGATGGTCACTTCAGAGAAAATTAACTTCTGTCTCACCGAAGGTCCCGTTCTTGGGGTCTACCCACCAAAGGTCCCATACTTGGGGTCTCCATCATGCTCTGTCCTGTTTATATCCTGACAAAAACAACACTTCCTGGCTGGACATGGTGGCTCACACTTATAATCCCAGCACTTTGAGGGACTGAGGCGAGAGAATTGCTTGAGACCAGGTGTTTGAAACCAACCTGGCACCCTGGACAACCTCATTTCTACTACAACAAAAATTAAAATAAATAAAAATAAAAGATTTCCATTTTAAGTCAGCACTGAACCTCAGAGTGAAGTGAGGAGACAAGCTGGGCAGGTATTCGTTTTGACATTTTACTGATAAAACAAAGAAAGAAACAAAACCTGAGGCTCAGATGATTATCTGACTTGTCCAGGATCATTCACAGAGATCTTAACAAGACTGGGGACTCATATCCCCACCCAGTAGAGCTGGGTCTTTCTCGTCCAAGAAATACCTCTTTGTAGAGTTGGGTCTGCTATCCTGTCCTAGCAATAGCAGCAAAAGGTCCTGGGCTCCCAGGTGATTTGTGCCATCATCTCCCTCTCCCAGGTGCATCTTCAAGATCACTGTCCCACCCCTTTGAGTTTCCAGCCTGGCCCCTGCCTGGGTCAGCCCCAGGTCCCATGGCACTGGAGAAATAGGAAGACAGCTTCCCCAGTAATATGGAATAGAATCTAAGCTGGGACTTAGGCTGGGGCAAGGACCTGGGAGAGAGATGGGGACAGGGCTCTGTCTTCTCCTCTGCTAAGGGGACAGACCCTATTAACCCTCAGGCCCATCTCCAGGATGGAGACCTATGATTCTATCTGAAACAGCTTTTGGCTGCCCAAGACAAATCAAAGAATGATGGCCAGTGCCTCTCCAAGAAGACCTAGCCAGCCCAGCACCTTCTGCAAAGCCTCTTCCTGCTTCTACCCTGCAGGGAACAACTGCGTAGGAAGCTGGGGGTGGAAGAAGAAAAGTGAGGGTACGTGTTGTTCGAGGTGACTGTCCTTTCTCTACCCCCTACCCTTCTCTAAAATAGCTCTTCTACCTCCTCTGCCAAGTTGCTAGTTTCCCTCCCCTCTGACCTTACAAACCTCACCTAGCCAGGACAAGAGAAGGAGGTTGAGGAGGGAGGGAGGTGAGGCTGATGTCCTCAAACTGCAAAAGTGCAAAGTCAGCCAGGCTCGGTGTCTCAGCCTGTAATCCCGCACCTTGGGAGGCCGAGGTGAGTGAATTGCCCGAGCCTGAGGGTTCAAGACCCCCTGGGCAACTTGGCGAGACCTCATCTCTGCAATAAATCAAAAAATTAGCTGGGCGTGGTAGTGCGCGCCTGTAGTTCCGGCTACTTGGAAGGCTGAGGTGGAAGGATCGCCGGAGCCCAGTGGCTCGAGGCTGCCATGGCTGGGAGCGGCCACTGCACTCCAGTCTGGGTGACAGAGTAAGACTCCAACTCAAAAAAAAAAGTGCAAGGTCAGAAGAGGAGCCCTCCATCCCCCCAGATTCCTTCACTCTGGTTGGGCTCCCATCACCCTCCTCCTGGACTGTTTCTCTCTGACTAAGGGACAGAGCCTGCAATCAGGCTTACTCCCTGGCTCAAGGGACTCACATCATCCCAGACCACAGAGAAAAAGGTTGCTTAAGCATTTAGAAGCCCCTGCAGGCTCAACTCCCCCTTCTCTGTTCAAGGTCCCCCACTCCAAAGGGACAGGTGCACTGACTCATGCTTGACCAGTGGGTCAAGGACAGGCCTAGGGATGACAAACCACACCTGGCTCTGATGCACCTTCTGCTCAGCTACCTACAAACCAACTGGCTTTCCCCCTTCACAGACTCTTCCAGACTCTTGGATCCCACTTTTGATCTGGGACCTCAGGGCTAGCACAGCAAATTAAGAGCTAGGTACATGGGTACAATCCTTGCTTCGCCACACGTGGACAGAGTCCTTTTCTTTCGTGACATGCCACAGACCAGATTCTGAAGGGACAGGAACAGGGGCCAGCAAGGAAAGCCCTGCAGATTTGTTTTGTTTTTTTAAATTGAGGTGGAATTTATATAACATGGAGCTGGCCATGTAAAGTGTGCAATTCAGTGGCACCCAATACATTCACCATGTTGTGCAACTGTCACCTCTATCTTGTTCCAAAGCATTTCCATCATCCCAAGAGAAAACCCTGTCCCCATTAAGCTGCCACTCCCTGTCCCCTCCACCAGCGTGCTTTTTGTTTTTGATGAGACATAGATAAAATGCAACTTGCTCCTTTTTTTTTGCTTCAAAACACCAGTTCCTTTTGAACAGGACTGTCACTCTGTCCTTGTCTCCTTGACCTGACCACTGCCCCCATCAATACAAGGGGAACTTCTAGGAGTGTCACATGAAGACAGAGGAACAATCCTCAGCTGCCTTTGTGAAAGATCTTGCCATTTGCCCAAGGAAAGTAGCAGCTTGTGCAGGGTCTTCATTCATTCATTGATTCGACAAATATTCTTTGACACTGTCTAAGTGCCCGGCTCTGGGTCAGCCAGTAAGTTCACAGGCCTAGACAAGATCCAATCCTGCCCCCAGGCGCCGGTTGTGGAGTTGGAGAGACAGATGGGTAAACAGCCGAATGACAAGGCCACCTTGTAAGTGCTCTGAGGAAAACAAGAAGGAATACTCCACCCAAGGCAAGGCTCTGCTGTCCTCTCTCAATATTGTTGTCCAGAATCCCACATGTTAACATGGTTATCCTCACTCCCAAGTTCATCTTTAAATACCAAAGACGGTGCACACCACATGCTAGATGACACCCCAACAGGCAGGGACTTGAAGAGGCCACTCACAAAAGAAGACTGAAAAATCATGCCGAATGGGGAGAATGTGAAATCCTACCAGTCACCAAAGCAACACAAATCAAAACAAAAACTCACTTCCATTTTTTTCCATCTGCCAGATGTTTAAACTACTGATTACACCAAGTGCTTCTGGGGGTGCTGGGAAATGACCCCCTCATTCGCTTGCTGGTGGGATTGAAGTCAGCATAATCTTTCTGGAGGGCAGATTGGCACTCGGATCAAAAGCTTTCAAAATGTGTTTAACCTTTAACTCGGCAATTCCACTTATAGGAATTTACCCTAAGGAGAAACTCAGGAACAAACACAGAGATTTATCTCGAAAGATTTATGTACTAGCATATTTGCACCATTGCTTATAACATCAAAAGATTGAAAAGAAACTAAATGTTCAACACCAGGGTGCTTGGTAAATAATTTGTGCACTCATTAAAAACCCTATTGCAGAAGAATGTTGAATGCCATTGCAAAGAGTTTATAAACCATCGAGTAAAAAGATATGCAAAACAGAATGTTCAACACAATCCCATTACACTCAGGCTTCCAAAGCAGGCTGGAAGGACACCCTTCCAGGACTGGCAGCGATTTCCTCTCTGTAAGTGGACGATGGTAACTTTGTATTTTCTTTTTTGAATTGTATTGTATATTCTAAAATATCTACATTGGACCTGAATTGTATTTGTAATCAGAAAAAATATAAGGAGTATTTTTACAATTCAAATAGAAATGGTATAGGATTCGTTTATCCTCCTATGTGGCAGCTCCCAGGGGAAGGAAGACTATAAGACCTCTCCTGACCAATGTGGGGTCCGCCTGCAGGGTTCTCAGGATGCTTGAGAACCCTGTAGAGTCTCAGGTCTTTGACCAAGAATCAGCGCCTTACGGAAACATGGTGGACCAGGTATGTAGCACCTTCATTCACGTTGCAGCACTGATTGTGTAAACAAATCATTGCCCAGTCAAGGAGGTTTGTTGTTGGTGCTGTTGTTTTTGTTTGTTGATCTGCGGTCAGTCTCAAACGTGTTGCTTAAGAGTGACCAAGAGAGGCCGATGCAGTGGCTCATGCCTATAATCCCAGCACTTTGGGAGACCGAGGTGAGAGGATTGCCTGAGCCCATGGATTCGAGATCAGCCTGGGCAACTTGGCAAGACCTCATCTCTACAATAAGTCAATAAATAAATAAGTCAACAAATAAATAAACATATTAACTATTTTTTTTAAAAGAGTGACCAAGAGGAAGCTTTAGTTATTCTGGGAGGAATGTCAGTACCATGTTGCACAATCCTGCCTCTCGACAGCCCTTTCCAGATTCAAGTTTAAACTGATTTGTTGGTATCTGAATGTGATAGGTTCTCCATATGCGCTTGGAGCAGATGGACCATTGTAGAGACACATTTCTAAGCTTCCACTTGGAGGTTCTTAGGATAAGGCCCTACCCAGATTAATTATTATTTGAACCAAAGTTCTAGAAGTTTTATCATCACAAAATAAGTAATTTTAAGGCTCATGGCTCAGGAGAGGAACAAAGGGAAGTAAGTAATATCTCTTAAATCTTTATTATGAGCTGGGCAGCTAGCATGTATTTTCTCAATTAGCCCTCAAATAACACCATGGGGTCAGTGTTATTGCTCCCAGTTTACAAATAAAGAAACTGAGTCTCTGAGAGTCTAAATAACCCAGAACCACAGAGCTTGCTTGGCATATGGCAGCGGGCTTCCCCAGAGCAAGCGATCTAGAAGAGCAAGAAAGACCCCCCACCACCAAGATGGAGGCCCCGTTCTTTCTATAACTTCACAGCCAGGAGGGTGCTAGGAAACCAGACTCCAGTCAGACCCCAAAGCAAGTGCTCTCTCTTTTTTCACTTATACTAGAGACTCTTGCATTTGGATTGACCAGGGAGATTTTCAAATCTGGATGTCCAAGCTACAGCCCACACCAAGTACTGTAAGTCCCCTATATAAGAACAAATTTTGTTCCGAGAGTGTGTCATAAGTCCAGTTTGTTTGTAAGTCCAACAGTTAGCCTAGTTACCTAACAAACACAATCGGCTATAATAGGTTTATAGTAATTTTTGCACAAATAATACATAAAAAACAAGTGAACACAAAAAATAAAGAAAATATGCTAAATCTTTTTTTTTTTTTTGAGTTGGAGTCTCACTCCATCACCCAGGCTGGATTGCAGTGGCACACTCAAGGCCACCCAGTATCGACCTGCTAGACTCTGGCAAGCCTTCCACCTCAGCCTTCCAAGTAGCCAGAACTACAGGCATGCGCTACCGCATTCGGCTAATTTTTGATTTATTGTAGAGACGAGGTCTTGCCAAGTTGCCCGGGCTGGTCTCAAACCCGCAGACTCAGACAATTCACTCGCCTTGGCCTCCCAAAATGCTGGGATTAAGGTTGAGTCACCGAGCCCAGCCACATGTTAATTCTTACAGTACAGTACCTTGAAAAGTAAAGTAGTAGAGTATAATACAACAACTGGCATACAGGGGCTGGCAGCAAGTGAACAGGCATGAAGAGTTACTGACTGGAGGAGGGAGAGGAGGTGGGAAGTGGTAGCATTGAAAGATTATCAGCGATAGGAAATTGAACAGGTGAACGTATGCTTGCATCTTTGAGTGTTTGTAACTTGAAGGTCCAAGCCTCTGGGTGGGGCTTACACCAGGATGTTTAAACCTTCCCAGGCAGCTCCAATGTGCACCCTGGGTGAGAACCATGGCATCAGTGGGGAAGGAACCCTCAAGTCTTCAGTTCATCACATGAACCTTGGCCATTTTAAGAAACTCAGGACATGTGTGTCTAAACACTCTTTGAATGCCCCCAGGGGCAAAAATGAGACATGGGCAGTAAGGGTACTTCTAGGAAGAAAACGGGTTGCTCTGCCATTCAACATGATGGGGCCTACCTGGTAGACTTCCTGAGGACCCGGATGTGAATTCACAAGCCAATGTCAGGAGGACAGACTCTCCAGTAGTGTGTCCGCCTGCCTTTCAGAGGCTAGGATCTCCCAGACCAGGAGGCTGGGCATCTACTTACTCTCAGCTTCCAATGTGGGGCAAAAGAGGGATGAACCAAGGCTGACCACATGGGCCATTTCTCACTATGTTGAACTTTTTTTGTTTCCTTGGGATGCTAAGGAGATTCCTTCCCGTTGCCTCAGGTCTTAGGAATGGGTTTCTGTGCCCTGGAAGTTCTCTCCCCAGGGCTGATTTTACTAACTCTTTCCCAGAGTTGGTGGCAGGAGATGATGAAATGAACTGGGACCCATTTTCACTGGTCTGGTTCCAGGACACTGGCAGGGTGAGCCACCCTCTCTGTGTGCTGCCACATGGGGGAAGGATGCCAGCTCTTCGGGGTCCAGGAGTGTCCTATATAAACTTTCCCTTGCCCGGCACCCTGAGGGAGGGTACCCAGCAAACCCCTAAAGACCCTTGCTGTTGCCCACCCCCAAAGAATGCCCTGCCATGCCTGCAACCATAGAGGCTGCCAGGAGACAGGCCAGCCCCACACACCACAGGAATGTGAGCCGCCTTCCTCGTGAATGCAACATTTCAGCAACCAAGAGACAACTCTATCGGGAGAACAAGAGCTAATTAAATTTACTGGGATCACTGAAGAGGAAATTATTTAATATTCTGAACAGAATTTAATATTGGAAAGCATGAACAGCCTTGGTTCGGTATAGATGAGTTTTCTACCATTCAGGACTACGTCAGGTAGGATGGCGTACAAATTAGGGTGAAGAGACCGAGGTAGAGAGAAGAAGATGCTGTTTCTGGAAACCAGAGGAATTGGAAGGAAGCTGGGAATGGGCAGGAGAGCCAGATCTCCTCGTCATCTTGGATGATTCTGCTCCGAATCTTCCCAGAGGGCAGGGGTGGGTACGGGTATGGTTGTTGGGGCCTCTACAGTGAAAGTCATATTCATGGTCTCTGTGGCCCTCATTTGAGGCCCCTGACCTTGGTCTGCATTCTTTCCACCTGTTCATAACCCAAGGTCATTTGTGGCCAAGTCACACCTCTAAGTGAAAAGATCAGGAAGCTAATGCTATTCCTTGGAACACATGAGTCTAAACACGCCTGAATCTCCAGGGGGAGGCGGGGAAAAAAGAGAAATGGGACGGTTTTACCAAGTCCTGAGATACCCATGTTTGGGCCCAGTCAGGAGTTGCTCAGCTATATTTCCTAATGCTGCTTCAGAGACCGTCCACGAAGTTCCTCAAGGAGACTTGCTCCTAAAGGAGCTGTCTGGTCCATGCTGGTGTCACCTCACAGCAGCCACTGGGTCCTAGAGTAGCATCTCTGTGGCCTCCAGAGTCCTGAGGGCTGTTTTCTCAAACACCCTGGAAAAGCCATGAGCACAGCACCCAGGGATGATGCCGAGACTGGACCACCTGGGCTCCCCCAAGCTGAGTGTGGTTTCGGAAGCCCTCCCTGCAGAAATTGCCAGTGGGGCCCAGATCAGAGTCATTGTCAATGTCACCAGGCCGGGCCCACCAACTGGAGACACTCTGGGCTCACGTCAATCTGGGCGTGTCACCCCACAGAGAGAAGCTGCAGAGAGAACATATGTCTACGGTAGGGGGGATGTGCTGGTTGGACCCAACAGCACCTTGGAGTCTGTCAGGAAAGGAGTGGAGGAAGGCGTTGAGCTCAACTCACTCCTCAATGAGAAAAAATTTCCCAATGGGAACCAGTAAGGTGGGGAGTGCAGAAGCCCCAGACAAGATTTTGGGCCAACCATGGAGACAAGGCCCTCCAGCCAGCTCTCAGATATATGGTGGAGAGGTGAAAATACTTAGGGAGGAAGTGACAGAAACCTTCCTCACCCAGATTCATCAAAGGAAGTTCATTGGTATTCACTCATAAAAAGTCCAGGAATAGAGCTATCCTTAGAGTCTCTCTCTCTCTCTCTCTCTCTCTCTCTCTCTCTCTCTCTCACACACACACACACACACACACACACACACACACACACACACACACACACACACACAGACACACACTCACACACTGGTTTCCCTTCTGGTTAACCTAATCTCTCTCATTGCATATGAGCTTCCTCTGTGCACTGGGGCCGGAGGTGGGGGGCACCCAGGCTTACAGCAGCCCAGCTGAGCAATCCCAGTGGACATAGCATCTTCCCCCAGATCTACAAACATGGAAGCCACAGAGAAGGATGAGGGTCAGCCTGACCTTAGCATGGCCTGCTCCCATGCTGATCTCATGAGAAGGACCAGGAACCATGCCAAGACTGGACCACCCGGGCTTCCCAGGCTGAATGGTCCCAGGAGCCGTCCCTGCAGAGCTTGCCAGTGGGGCAAGTTAGGATTCACACTCATACCTGTGCAGGGGAAGGGTATGTGGTGGAGGGGTTCCCTGGAAGGGCAGGCAGAGGTCACAGTCATATCACCCTGGGGCACCTGGTCTTATGGATGCACAGGTGAGTCACCTTGTCGCACCCGATCAAACTCCAGACCCAGCAGATGCCACATCCGGCCGTCAGCTGGATTTGATGTCAGTCAGACTCCAGTGGCTATTTTTTAACCGTGAGTGATTCTATATGCTTCACGCCTGGGGTCTGGAGATTGAACATGCTTCGTAACTGTAATTAAAAGTCAATAAACCAAACGCTAGGTGGGTCAGTAGAGTGTTGCATTGTGAGGCATCAGAAGCTGCTCTCGGGGCATCAGCTCCAACTCCTTTTCCTGTCCTTCTGACCCTTCACCCTGACATGTGGGAGTTTTCAAGAGCCTGTGTCCTGATGTGTCACCCTTGGAAGAACAAAGCCCCAGGACGAGCTTGTATTTTGCTTTTTTTAATTGTCTCTTCCACTTTGCTTCCTGTTCAAACAGATTATCATGCAAGTCTGTAATCCCCATTTAAGCACCTAAAACCCCCTCTAAAATAACCTATTAATCAATTCCCACTTCTGTCCGTTGCTATTAACCTGTTTGTCTTCAGTGTCTCTGGCAGCTTAACCTCTTCGAAACGGGGGGAAGGGTGGACAGCCTGGAGCCCCAGAGGACAGGGCCACTTCCATGCCTCTCCTATGCTTCCTGGATGCTGCCTCACACTCTGTTTTCTGTGCTGGTGGAAGAGACCAGTGAGGACTACAGATCTACCTGCCCTTGGCCTTAGGTTAGCTCCTGCCCACCTCACCAGCAGAGCCAGTGGTGAGCAGGAAAGGCTGGTAGTACCTCTCCTCACTTCCCTGTAAGAGTGACCTCCACTCCCACCCACACCATTCATTACATTTCAGAGGACTCAAAGGCCTTCCACCCCTTCTGTCCCCAAGACAGGCTCAAACCTCAAACCCAAATCTAAAATGGGCTTTCGGGCCCCACTAACAGTGAACACAGTACACAGCCTGCAGAACCTCTTTGGACCCCAGCGCTCACCCAGGACCCCAGTGTTCCCACTGACCCATAGACAGAGGTTTATAAAGCACCACTGCATGTCCAGTTCTGTCTAATGATTTCAGGTGACACAGACGCATGAGGCACAGACCATCCTCGAGGAGCCTTCAGGGCAATTGACCAACTCGCCCAGAAGACAAAAAGGGAGGAGAGGGGCTGTGCGGGAGTTGGCTGGGCACAGAGAGGTCTCTCGTCTGCTAGTTACTGTCAATACGTCCTTGAACTCTCCTTCTGTTTCCTCGACTTTAAAATTGGCACTGACATGATGATCTCTAAGGTTTCTCCCAGCTCTAAAATTGTCTGCTTCTATAATTCAGGTCAAAACTACAAGGTATGGATATGACAGACCTAGAGGCTCAGGGGTTCCTGGTTAAAGGCAAAAGGGAGCAGGAAAAGCTTCCTGGCATCACCAAGACTTAACCTACACACACAGGGGCCATGGCACAAGGGACCATTGGTTCAAAGGCATTATGGGATGACTTGACTGTTTTTTATTCTCTCCTGGAACCTCAAGAAAGCAGCTGAGAAGGAGTCCTGGAAACCCTGAGGTTCAGTAAATAGGACTGTCCCTAGCCAGGTGAAGTCAGATTCCCTTCACGCCTCCTCCCAAACTATCCCCTTGGATACACAGCAAAAATTTAGGAGAATTGGAGAAAGTTGCATTCACCAGACAATAATTTTGTAAATTATTACAATGTCTTAGAGTGGAGAATGATTAAATATTACATAAAACAACAACCAATAAAAGAAAAAAGTTTTGGCTAAAAGTATATAACTTCTGTATAGGAAAAAAGGATAGACTATGAACAAAGCTAAAAGAAAAAGCTGCACAGTGGAGGAGAGATTTGTATTACATATGACAAATGATTGATGTCATTCATAAACAAAAAAAGTTTTGGCAAATTAAGAAGTAAAAGAACCGCCGGGCTCGGGGGCACAGCCTGTAATCCCACGCCTTTGGGAGGCTGAGGTGAGTGGATTGCCTGAGCCCGTGGGTTCGAGAACAGCCTGGGTAGGTGAGACCTCATCTCTACAATAAATCAAAAATTAGCCGGGTGTGGTAGCGCGAGCCTATAGTTCCAGCTACTTGGAAGGCTGAGCGGAAGGATCGCGGGAGCCCGGCAGGTCGAGGCTGCGGTGGCCGGGAGCGCCCACTGTACTCCAGTCTGGGTGACAGAGTGAGACCTCAACTCAAAAAAAAAAAAAAGTAAAAGGTAAACAGAAAAATATACATGGCCATTCAATATAGGAAAATATTCTCCATCCAGCTTACTCATGCTGAAAGAAATTCAACCAATAACAAAGTATTATTAAGTGTTAAAGTGGCAAAAATATTTAATAACACCAGTATAGAACAAGGTATAAGTGAAAATACATCCTCTGATGGACAGTAGATGAGACTATAAATTGATAAAACCACTTGACAGGGTTATTTGGTGATATTGATTAATTTTTAAGCATTCATGCCATGAATCTGAAAATTTCGCTTCCAGTAATCTATACCAATGATTTACAAGGGAGAGGGCAAAAAAAGCCCCAGAATTTACGTATTTAAAAAATCGCGGGCTGGGTGTGGTGGTTCAAGTCCGTAATCCCAGCATTTTGGGAGGACAAGGTGAGGGGATTGCCTGAGCCCACAGATTCAAGAACAGCTTGGGCAACTTGGCAAGACCTCACCTCTATAATAAATCAAAAAAATTAGCTGGGTGTGGTAGCACACACCTGTACTTCTGGCTACTTGGAAGGCTGAGGAAGAAAGATCGCCTGAGCCTAGCTAGGGTGGCCATGCACGTGCCACTGCACTCCAGCCTGGGCAACAGAGTAAGACTCCAACTCAAAAAAAGAATTGTGCATTTTTTCTTATATGTTTAAACTTCAGTCACCTTTAAAGTACTCTCCATTTGATGCAATACACATATCAGGATGCTTTTTCCACTGCTCAAAACAGTTTTTCAAAATGAGATGGAGTTGTATGTGCTGACAGAACACCATGTCCAAGATATATTGTAACCAAAAGACAGTATACATAAAATTCCATTTATGAAGGGAAAAAGGAACATATGTATAATTTTCTGAAAAATTCATTTCATGTTTTTGCTATGAGAAAACATACCTTTTTAAAGAAAAATTATTTTAAGAGTAGAAGTACAAAATGCAGAGTTTTGTATGCAATTGAAGTTAAGTTGTAATCAGTTTAAAATAGACTCTTATAACTATAAGATGTTAATGTAAGCCTCCTGGTAACCACAAGGAAAAATAAAAAACCTGTAGTAGATACACAAAAGAGAAAGGAATCAAAGTACACCAGTACAAAAAAAAATCAACAAATCATAATGAAAGACAGCAAGAGGGGAAGAAAAGAACAAAGAAACTATAAATAAGTCCAGAAAACAAAGCAACGAATGGTAAGAGTAAGCTCTTGCCTGTCAATAATTACTTTAAGTTATCCAAACAAAAGACATAAAATGGTTAAAAAACCATTTTTAACATAAAATGGTTAAAAAACAAGATCCAACAATAAGCTATCTACAAGAGATTCACTTTAACTTTAAGGACACACATAGACTGAAAGCAAAAGAATAGGAAAAGATATTCCACACAAATGGTAACAAAAAAAGAGCAGGGTAGCTATGCTTATATCAGATAAAATAGACTAAGTCAAAAACTGTCACAGGAGAAAAAGAATATTCTTATACATTGATAAAAGGGTCATTTCAACAAGAAGACATGATCATTATAAGTACACGTGTACCCAACATCAAAGCACCTTGATATATAAAGCAAACATTGACAGATCTAAAAGGGAGAAATAGACAGCAATACAATAATAGTCAGAGACATCAATATCCTCCTCTCTATAATGCTATCCTGCAGAAAATCAATAAGGAATTAGAACTGAATAGCAGTATAAACCAAAAGAAGTTTCTACTCAACAGTAGAAATATATATATTCTTCACAAGTGCACATGGACATTCTCCAAGATAGATAACATGTTAGATCACAAAATAAACTTTTAAAAATTCTAGAAGATATAAATCATTCTTTTCTGACCACAGTGGGGTAAAACTAGAAATCAATAGCAGTGAGAAAATTAGAAAATTTTAAAAATATGTGAAAACTAAATGACACACATTTGAAGAACCATTGTGTCAAAGAGGAAATCAAAAGGAAATTTTGAAAATATCTCAAGACAAACAAAAATACAACATAACAAAACTTATAAATTGCTTGAAATCAGTTATAAACTGAACATTTATAGGAATAAATGCCTACATTTGAAAGAAGAAGAAAGATCTCAAATAAACAACCCACTTTTTACCTCAAGGAACTAGAAGAAGAGTAAACTAAGCCTAAAGTTAGCAGAAGAAATGAAATAATAAAGATTAGAGCAGAAATAAGTCAGAGAACAGAAAAAGAGTAGATGAAATGAACAAAACTGAGTAAGTCTTTTGAAAAATAAACAAAACTGACAAACCCTTAGGAAGACTAAGAAAAAAAACGAGATGACACAAATAAGTAAAATCAGAAATGAAAAAGGAGGCATTACAAAGGCTATCTCAGAAATAAAGAAGACCATAAGGGATTATTATGAACAATTATATGCCAACAAATGAGATAATCTAGAAGAGAAAAAAGTTTTACCACCTACCAAAACTAGGTCAAGAAGAAATGGAAAATCTAAACAGACTGCTATAGTTTGGAAGTCTGTCCCCTCCAAATCTCATGCTAAAATTTGATCCCCAAAGTTGGAGATGGGACCTAATGTGTCATAAGGGTGTATTCTTCATGAGTAGATTAATGCCCTCCCTGTGATGGTGTGTGGAGTGAGAGCGGGTGGTGAGTGAATTCTCATTCTATTAGTTCCAGTGAAAGCCAGTTGTTAAAAAAAAAAGCCTGGCTCCTCTCCTCTTGCTCTCTCTTGCTTCCTCTCTTTCCATATGTTCTCTATACAAGTCAGTCCCCCTCCATTTTCTGCCATGAGTGGAAGTAGCCTGAGGCCCTCACCAGAACCAAATGCTGGCACCATCCTTTTTGCACAGTCTGTGAACCAAATAAACCTCTTTTCTTTATAAATTACCCAGGCTCAGGCGCTCCTTTATATCAACATAAAAATGGACTAGGACACAGACCAATAATAGAGATTGAATCCGTAATCAAAAACCAACAAAGAAAAGCCCAGGATCAAATGGCTTCACAGTTCAATTCTGCCAAACATTCAAAGAAGAATTGATACCAGTTCTTATTAAAATCTTTCCAAAAAAAGAGGAAATACTTCCAAACTCATATTGTGAGGCTAGCATTACCCTAATATCACAGTCAGATAAAGACACCACAAGAAAAGAAAACTACAAGCCAATATTGAGCATAAATTTTTTTTAACGCAGTAAAATACTACCACACAAGCCGGGCTCGGTGGCTCAGCCTGTAATCCCATGCCTTGGGAGGCTGAGGTGAGTGGATTGCCTGAGCCCGCAGTTCGAGACCTGCC
>NW_007116261.1:28329-29096 GCF_000164805.1 Carlito syrichta
CTGCGGTGGCCGGGAGCGGCCACTGCACTCCAGTCTGGGCGACACAGTGAGACTCCAACTCAAAAAAAAAAGAAAAATACTACCACACTGAACTCAACAGTACATCAGAAGAGTTATACACCATGACCAAGTGGGATTTAACCCTGGAATGCAAGGATGATTCAACATACACAAACCAATGTAATATACTCATTAACAGAATGAAAGAAAAAATCCACATAATCATCTAGATATATATTAAAAGTATTTGACAAAAGTCTAACATCATTCATGCTTAAAGCTATCAACAAAATAGGTATAGAGGAACTTACCCCAACACAATAAAAGCCCACACTAATATCATAATCGATGCAGAAAAACTGAAAGTATTCCTTCTAAGATCTGGTACAAGGCAAAAATGCTCATTCTCACCACTTCACATAGTACTAGAGTCCTAGCAGGGCAATTAGATAAGAAAAATAAATCAGAGGCATCCAAATCAGAAATGAAGAACGAAATTTTTTTTCTGTTTGCAAATGACATGATGATATATGTAGAAAACCCTGAAGACTCAACAAAAAAACTACCAGAACTGACTTAAAAATTCAGTAAAGTTGCAGAATACAAAATCAACACACAAAGATCAGTTATATTTCTGTACACAATGAACTACCTGAAAAGGAAATTAAGAAAGCAATCCCATTCACAATAGCAACAAAAAGAATAAGTACTTAGAAAGAAACTTAACAAAAAGGATAAAGACTTGCATACTAGCCGGGCTCGGTGGC